>NC_069505.1:335996158-336020421 GCF_027579735.1 Bombina bombina
GGAAGCAAAGACATCTGCTAAGGCAACATCACCCTCAAATAAAGCTAAAGAGGAAGCAAAGACATCTGCTAAAGCAACATCATCCTCAGCAGATGTCTGTACTTCCTCTTTAGCTTTATCTGAGGGAGATGTTGCCTTAGCAGATGTCTTTGCTTCCTCTTTAGCTTTATCTAAGGCAACATCCCCCTCAGATAAAGCCAAAGAGGAAGCAAAGACATCTGCCAAGGCAACATCACCCTCAGATAAAGCTAAAGAGGAAGCAAAGATATCTGCTAAGGCAACATCATCCTCAGATAAAGCTAAAGAGGAAACAAAGATATCTGCTAAGTCAACATCCCCCTCAGATAAAGCTAAAGAGGAAGCAAAGACATCTGCTAAGGCAACATCATCCTCAGATAAAGCTAAAGAGGAAGTACAGACATCTGCTAAGGCAACATCCCCCTCAGATAAAGCCAAAGAGGAAGCAAAGACATCTGCTAAGGCAACATCACCCTCAGATAAAGCTAAAGAGGAAGCAAAGACATCTGCTAAGGCAACATCACCCTCAGATAAAGCTAAAGAGGAAGCAAAGACATCTGCTAAGGCAACATCCCCCTCAGATAAAGCTAAAGAGGAAGCAAAGACATCTGCTAAGGCAACATCCCCCTCAGATAAAGCTAAAGAGGAAGCAAAGACATCTGCTAAGGCAACATCACCCTCAGATAAAGCTAAAGAGGAAGCACAGATATATGCTAAGGCAACATCACCCTTAGATAAAGCCAAAGAGGAAGCAAAGACATCTGCTAAGGCAACATCACCCTCAAATAAAGCTAAAGAGGAAGCAAAGACATCTGCTAAGTCAACATCCCCCTCAGATAAAGCTAAAGAGGAAGCAAAGACATTGCTAAGGCAACATCCCCCTTAGATAAAGCTAAAGAGGAAGCAAAGACATCTGCTAAGGCAACATCAGCCTCAGATAAAGCTAAAGAGGAAGCAAAGACATCTGCTAAGGCAACATCCCCCTCAGATAAAGCTAAAGAGGAAGCAAAGACATCTGCTAAGGCAACATCCCCCTCAGATAAAGCTAAAGAGGAAGCAAAGACAACTGATAAGGCAACATTACCCTCAGATAAAGCTAAAGAGGAAGCACAGACATATGCTAAGGCAACATCACCCTCAGATAAAGCTAAAGAGGAAGCACAGACATCTGCTAAGGCAACATTACCCTCAGATAAAGCTAAAGAGGAAGCAAAGACATCTGCTAAGTCAACATCACCCTCAGATAAAGCTAAAGAGGAAGCACAGACATCTGCTAAGGCAATATCACCCTCAGATAAAGCTAAAGAGGAAACAAAGATATTTGCTAAGGCAACATCCCCCTCAGATAAAGCAAAAGAGGAAGCAAAGACATCTGCTAAGGCAACATCACCCTCAGATAAAACTAAAGAGGAAGCACAGACATCTGCTAAGGCAACAGCCCCCTCAGATAAAGCCAAAGAGGAAGCAAAGACATCTGCTAAGGCAACATCACCCTCAGATAAAGCTAAAGAGGAAGCAAAGGCATCTGATAAGGCAACATTACCCTCAGATAAAGCTAAAGAGGAAGCAAAGACATCTGCTAAGGCAACATCCCCCTCAGATAAAGCCAAAGAGGAAGCAAAGACATCTGCTAAGGCACCATCACCCTCAGATAAAGCTAAAGAGGAAGCAAAGGCATCTGATAAGTCAATATCACCCTCAGATAAAGCTAAAGAGGAAGCAAAGACATCTGCTAAGTCAATATCACCCTCAGATAAAGCTAAAGAGGAAGCAAAGATATCTGCTAAGGCAACATCATCCTCAGATAAAGCTAAAGAGGAAACAAAGATATCTGCTAAGACAACATCCCCCTCAGATGAAGCTAAAGAGGAAGCAAAGACATCTGCTAAGGCAACATCATCCTCAGATAAAGCTAAAGAGGAAGTACAGACATCTGCTAAGGCAACATCCCCCTCAGATAAAGCCAAAGAGGAAGCAAAGACATCTGCTAAGGCAACATCACCCTCAAATAAAGCTAAAGAGGAAGCAAAGACATCTGCTAAGGCAACATCACCCTCAGATAAAGCTAAAGAGGAAGCAAAGACATCTGCTAAGGCAACATCCCCCTCAGATAAAGCTAAAGAGGAAGCAAAGACATCTGCTAAGGCAACATCCCCCTCAGATAAAGCTAAAGAGGAAGCAAAGACAACAGATAAGGCAACATTACCCTCAGATAAAGCTAAAGAGGAAGCACAGATATATGCTAAGGCAACATCACCCTTAGATAAAGCCAAAGAGGAAGCAAAGACATCTGCTAAGGCAACATCACCCTCAAATAAAGCTAAAGAGGAAGCAAAGACATCTGCTAAGTCAACATCCCACTCAGATAAAGCTAAAGAGGAAGCAAAGACATTGCTAAGGCAACATCCCCCTTTAGATAAAGCTAAAGAGGAAGCAAAGACATCTGCTAAGGCAACATCAGCCTCAGATAAAGCTAAAGAGGAAGCAAAGACATCTGCTAAGGCAACATCCCCCTCAGATAAAGCTAAAGAGGAAGCAAAGACATCTGCTAAGGCAACATCCCCCTCAGATAAAGCTAAAGAGGAAGCAAAGACAACTGATAAGGCAACATTACCCTCAGATAAAGCTAAAGAGGAAGCACAGATATATGCTAAGGCAACATCACCCTCAGATAAAGCTAAAGAGGAAGCACAGACAACTGCTAAGGCAACATTACCCTCAGATAAAGCTAAAGAGGAAGCAAAGACATCTGCTAAGTCAACATCACCCTCAGATAAAGCTCAAGAGGAAGCACAGACATCTGCTAAGGCAATATCACCATCAGATAAAGCTAAAGAGGAAACAAAGACATTTGCTAAGGCAACATCCCCCTCAGATAAAGCAAAAGAGGAAGCAAAGACATCTGCTAAGGCAACATCACCCTCAGATAAAACTAAAGAGGAAGCACAGACATCTGCTAAGGCAACAGCCCCCTCAGATAAAGCCAAAGAGGAAGCAAAGACATCTGCTAAGGCAACATCACCCTCAGATAAAGCTAAAGAGGAAGCAAAGGCATCTGATAAGGCAACATTTCTCTCAGATAAAGCTAAAGAGGAAGCAAAGACATCTGCTAAGGCAACATCCCCCTCAGATAAAGCCAAAGAGGAAGCAAAGACATCTGCTAAGGTAACATCACCCTCAGATAAAGCTAAAGAGGAAGCAAAGGCATCTGCTAAGGCAACACCCTCAGATAAAGCTAAAGAGGAAGCAAAGACATCTGCTAAGGCAACATCACCCTCAGATAAAGCTAAAGAGGAAGCACAGACATCTGCTAAGGCAACATCACGCTCAGATAAAGCTAAAGAGGAAGCAAAGACATCTGCCAAGGCAACATCACCCTCAGATAAAGCTAAAGAGGAAGCAAAGATATCTGCTAAGGCAAAATCCCCCTAAGATAAAGCCAAAGAGGAAGCAAAGACATCTGCTAAGGCAAAATCACCCTCAGCTAAAGCTAAAGAGGAAGTACAGTCATCTGCTAAGGCAACATCACCCTCAGATAAAGCTAAAGAGGAAGCAAAGACATCTGCTAAGGCAACATCACCCTCAGATAAAGCTAAAGAGGAAGCAAAGACATCTGCTAAGTCAACACCTCCCTCAGATAAAGCTAAAGAGGAAGCAAAGACATCTGCTAAGGTAACATCCCCCTCAGATAAAGCTAAAGAGGAAGCAAAGGCATTTGCTAAGGCAACATCCCCCTCAGATAAAGCTAAAGAGTAAGCAAAGATATCTGCTAAGGTAACATCACCCTCAGATAAAGCTAAAGAGGAAGCACAGACATCTGCTAAGGCAACATTACCCTCAGATAAATCTAAAGAGGAAGCAAAGACATCTGCTAAGTCAACATCACCCTCAGATAAAGCTAAAGAGGAAGCACAGACATTTGCTAAGGCAACATCACCCTCAGATAAAGCTAAAGAGGAAGCAAAGACATCTGCTAAGGCAACATCCCCCTCAGATAAAGCTAAAGAGGAAGCAAAGACATCTGCTAAGATAACATGACCCTCAGATAAAGCTAAAGAGGAAGTACAGACATCTGCTAAGGCAACATCACCCTCAGATAAAGCCAAAGAGGAAGCAAAGACATCTGCTAAGGCAATATCACCCTCAGATAAAGCTAAAGAGGAAGTACAGACATCTGCTAAGGCAACATCACCCTCAAATAAAGCTAAAGAGGAAGCAAAGACATCTGCTAAGGCAACATCATCCTCAGATAAAGCTAAAGAGGAAGTACAGACATCTGCTAAGGCAACATCCCCCTCAGATAAAGCCAAAGAGGAAGCAAAGACATCTGCCAAGGCAACATCACCCTCAAATAAAGCTAAAGAGGAAGCAAAGACATCTGCTAAGGCAACATCATCCTCAGATAAAGCTAAAGAGGAAACAAAGACATCTGCTAAGTCAACATCCCCCTCAGATAAAGCTAAAGAGGAAGCAAAGACATCTGCTAAGGCAACATCCCCCTTTAGATAAAGCTAAAGAGGAAGCAAAGACATGTGCTAAGGCAACATCCCCCTTTAGATAAAGCTAAAGAGGAAGCAAAGACATCTGATAAGGCAACATCACCCTCAGATAAAGCTAAAGAGGAAGCAAAGACATCTGCTAAGGCAACATCCCCCTCAGATAAAGCTAAAGAGGAAGCAAAGACATCTGCTAAGGCAACATCCCCCTCAGATAAAGCTAAAGAGGAAGCAAAGACATCAGATAAGGCAACATTACCCTCAGATAAAGCTAAAGAGGAAGCACAGATATATGCTAAGGCAACATCACCCTCAGATAAAGCTAAAGAGGAAGCACAGACAACTGCTAAGGCAACATTACCCTCAGGTAAAGCTAAAGAGGAAGCAAAGACATCTGCTAAGTCAACATCACCCTCAGATAAAGCTAAAGAGGAAGTACAGACATCTACTAAGGAAACATCCCCCTCAGATAAAGCTAAAGAGGAAACAAAGACATTTGCTAAGGCAACATCACCCTCAGATAAAGCTAAAGAGGAAGCAAAGACATCTGCTAAGGCAACATCCCCCTCAGATAAAGCCAAAGAGGAAGCAAATACATCTGCTAAGGCAACATCACCCTCAGATAAAGCTAAAGAGGAAGCAAAGACATCTGCTAAGGCAACATCACCCTCAGATAAAGCTAAAGAGGAAGTACAGACATCTGCTAAGGCAACATCACCCTCAGATAAAGCTAAAGAGGAAGCAAAGACATCTGCTAAGGTAACATCCCCCTCAGATAAAGCTAAAGAGGAAGCACAGACATCTGCTAAGGCAACATTACCCTCAGATAAAGCTAAAGAGGAAACAAAGACATCTGCTAAGTCAACATCACCCTCAGATAAAGCTAAAGAGGAAGCACAGACATTTGCTAAGGCAATATCACCCTCAGATAAAGCTAAAGAGGAAGCAAATACATCTGCTAAGGCAACATCCCCCTTTAGATAAAGCTAAAGAGGAAACAAAGACATCTGCTAAGGCAACATCACCCTCAGATAAAGCTAAAGAGGAAGCACAGATATCTGCTAAGGCAACATCACCCTCAGATAAAGCTAAAGAGGAAGCAAAGACATCTGCTAAGGCAACATCACCCTCAGATAAAGCTAAAGAGGACACCAGCCCTGCTACATCTATGGTAACCAAATACTGGAAAAAGTCAATAGATTACATTGTTTAAAATACCGTTTGCTCAGTTCTGTTCTATTTTGCAGAATTAGAAGCTGAAAACAATAAACTTTCATGATTCATGAAACAGATTCAGATTGAGCATACAACTTTACACAATTTTCTAATTTACTTTGATTATATAGTTTACTTTGTTTTCTTGGTGTCCTTTGTTGAGCCTACCTAGGTATTCTTTTAAACAAAGTTTACCCAATTGAATGAAGCAAATTTGAAAATAGAAGTAAATTGGAAAATTGTTTAAAATTGTAGGTTGTAATCTAAATAAGGAAATAAAAAAAACGGGTTCATGTCCCTTGAAGTTTAAGCAGCTTAGGAAATAGCAGATGAGTTCCAGATAAGCTCATGAGTGAAAAATCAATAAATCTAAATATTTTCTGTTGTTGGTTTTTTTTGTGAACGAGTCATCTGATACAAATTTTTCTTTTATGCACATGTGATGATGAGCATGATATTTTGTGTAGTGCATGTATGAAAGTACTGTTAATATATTTTATGATTACTAAACAGACACAAATGAACATATTTTACAGCTGAAGGTCGAGCTTTCACCTACAGTCACTGATCACCCTAAGACATCTCCCGAAAAGAAGACCAACACTTTTAAAGAGTAAGAAAAAAACATAATTATGCAATTTATATTAAATAATTTGAAATGTAAAAAAACATTGTAATACTATTTATTTTATTTTTATTTTGCCAACTTTTCCTGTAATGTAACTAAGAAATATGTGTGCTTTAAATTCAGTTGAGAATGGAAAAGGCACACTCAACAATTCCCAAGCTGTATTCTCTTAATTTCTACACAGGCATTGTTTGATTAGGTTCATATATTTACCTAACTGGCCCCAGCTGCTCAACTGAATAGATAAGCTACTTTATGAACATCTATCATCTATCTCTCTAGATAGACAGACAGACATACTGATTGATAGATAGATAGATAGATAGATAGATAGATTAGATAGAGCTGTGGACTAAGTTAGGAAGATTTGGAGGCAGAGTTGCAGCTACCTGAAGACAGAGTAATTTCAGGTCATGAACCTTTTAGGTTGTGGTGGGGCTAAGAGTATTGTGGACAATGTTAAAGTGGTACAGAATCTGGCTAGACATTTTAACTATTTCACACAAAAAAAATAAAAAAAACTGGGGCATTTATAAGTCAAAAGGAACTACAGGAGAGATGAGGGATAATGAGGCAAAGCCAAACTTTGATAATCACAAAAAATATTGAAAGATATGAAGAAAAACATGTAATGTAAATGTATACTTCCTGTAAATAATAGATGTCACCATAAACTCAAACACAAAAATCTTCCTTTTATTATAGGTCTCCTATCCCTAAAATAGATGAAAGACGACATCAATTTCTACCTGCAACCTGCTGTCCGGCTTCAGTAAATTTACCTGCGCTGTTAGCAAAGGCAGAGAAAGAAGCAAAGACATCTGCTAAAGCAACACCAACCTCGGGAAGAATATATTATGAGCATGAATGTAAGAAAATACTATTAGATGTTTTATGATTATTAACTTTCATAAATATAACATATTTTACAGGTGAAAGTCGAGCGTGAACAAGCAATAAATGATACCCCTAAGACGTCAACCAAAGACAAGATGATCACATTTAAAGAGAACCATCTTTAGAAATGCTAGTAATTTAATGATTGTTCTGGGTTTTAGAAAGAGAGAGAAAAATAAATTATGTTTATGTGTTATCCGTACCCAGATGATCCATATGTTTATAGTAGGCCCTTAGTAAAGCTCACTGATACTTAAAGGGACACTGTAGTGAGAAAACAAAGTACAATATTTGTACACTTGACATCACTGGCTGTGCAAAGAATATGGCGTACACCTGACATCACTGGCTGTGCACAGTATATGGTATACACCTGACATCACTAGCTATGCACAGTATATGGTATACACCTGACATCACTGGCTGTGCACAGTATATGGTATAACCTAACCTCACTGGCTGTGCACAGTATATGGTGTACAACTGACATCACTGGCTGTGCACAGTATATAGTATACACCTGACATCACTGGCTGTGCACAGAATATAGTATACACCTAACATCACTGGCTGTGCACAGTATTTGGTATACACCTGACACCACTGGCTGTGCACACAGTATATGGTATACACCTGACATCACTGGCTGTGCACAGAATATGGTATACACCTGACATCACTGGCTGTACACAGTATATGGTATACACCTGACATCACTGGCTGTACACAGTATATGGTGTATACCTGACATCACTGGCTGTACACAGTATATGGTATACACCGGACATCACTGGCTGTGCACAGAATATAGTATACACCTGACATCACTGGCTGTACACAGTATATGGTATACACCTGACATCACTGGCTCTGCACAGTATATGGTATACACCTGACATCACTGGCTGTGCAAAGTATATAGTATACACCTGACATCACTGGCTGTGCACAGTACAGGTGGCCCTCGGTTTATGACGGTTCAATTTGCACCGTTTCAGAATAACGCCCTTTTTTTTTTGCTATTTAAAAGCATTGACTGCTATTGAAAGCATTAGCACATGCATACATTAAAATAGCCAGTAGGTGTAGCTGTCCGCTCGTGTTGCAGCAAACACATGCAAAGAAAAGCAAGCCAGACATGATCAATGGATCAGCTTTCAAAGGAACAAGATCTAGCAGCCACTTCCCTTAGCTGCAGACTCAATGCAGAGAACTGTTTGCAGAAAAAGGCAAGTAAAACAATGTTTTTCTTAATTAAACTAGTTTGATGATGATACAGGCTGTTGTGTGATTAAACACAGGCAGGCTGAAATCAGTGTATAACCAGACCTGAGCAATGGAGCCGTTTTTAAAGGAACAAGATCTAGCAGCCATTTCCCTTAGCTGCAGAAAAATGCAAGTAAAAAAAACGTTTTTCTTCATTAAACTTAGTTTGATGATGATACAGTCTGTTATGTGATTATTTTGTTTTTGTTCATTAAACTTAGATTGATGATGATACAGTCTATTTTATTAGGTTAATAATGCTGTTTCACATTTAAAGTCTTCATTTCAAAGCTTTAAAAATAATGTATTAGGTGTTACTTATGTCAATTTTGAGAGAGACCTGGAACCTAAATCCCTCACTTCCCATTGACTTACATTATAAACTGGGTTTCAATTTACAACTGTTTTGATTTACAACCATTCCTTCTGGAACCTAACCCCCGGCGTAAACTGAGGGCTACCTGTATATGGTATACACCTGACATCACTGGCTGTGCACAGTATATGGTATACACCTGAAATCACTGGCTGTACACAGTATATGGTATACACCTGACATCACTGGCTGTGCACAGTATATGGCATACACCTGACATCACTGGCTGTGCACATAATATAGTATACACCTGAATTCACTGGCTGTACACAGTATATGGTATACACCTGATATAACTGGCTGTGCACAGAATATGGTATACACCTGACATCACTGGCTGTACACAGTATATGGTATACACCTGACATCACTGGCTATGCACAGAATATAGTATACACCTGACATCACTGGCTGTGCACAGTATATAGTATACACCTGACATCACTGGCTGTGCACAGTATATAGTATACACCTGACATCACTGGCTGTGCACAGTATATAGTATACACCTGACATCACTGACTGTACACAGTATATGGTATACACCTGACATCACTGGCTGTGCACAGTATATGGTATACACCTGACATCACTGGCTGTGCACAGAATATAGTATACACCTGACATCACTGGCTGTGCACAGTATATGGCATACACCTGACATCACTGGCTGTGCACAGAATATGGCGTACACCTGACATCACTGGCTGTACACAGTATATGGCATACACCTGACATCACTGGCATAGTACAGAATATGGTATACACCTGACCTCACTGGCTGTGCACAGAATATGGTGTACACCTGACATCACTGGCTGTGCACAGTACATGGTATACACCTGACATCACTGGCTGTACACAGTATATAGTATACACCTGACATCACTGGCTGTGTACAGTATATGGTGTACACCTGACATCACTGGCTGTGCACAGTATATGGTGTACACCTGACATCACTGTCTGTACACAGTATATGGTATACATCTGACATCACTGGCTGTACACAGTATATGGTATATACATCTGACATCACTGGCTGTGTACAGTATATGGTATATACATCTGACATCACTGGCTGTGTACAGTATATGGTGTACACCTGACATCACTGGCTGTGCACAGTATATGGTGTACACCTGACATCACTGGCTGTACATAGTATATAGTATACACCTGACATCACTGGCTGTACACAGTATATGGTATACACCTGACATCACTGGCTGTGTACAATATATGGTATACGCCTGACATCACTGGCTGTGCACAGTATATGGTATACACCTGACATCACTGGCTGTAGACAGTATATAGTATACACCTGACATCACTGGCTGTGTACAGTATATGGTGTACAAACACAGAGGAAGGTTGGTATAAGAAATACCAAAATTCCCAAAGTATGCAATTTAAGCACTCTAGGCCCTAACTAAGGAACAGAAATTCCTAACAGGATTTAAAAATATAACCTTTATTAAGTTTAAAGCATAAAAAAACAAAGTTGTTTGGTTAATAAACACACAATTAAAATACGCTCCGATACCTGGATCAATGTGATGAGTTATATAATAGATCACAAATTATAATAATTCGGCCTCTATAGATTACCAATTACTGTGATCTAAATAGTAACCAATTATGGTTGCTCTATAATGCTAAATTCTAATATTACGTGTTGTTACAGAACTAGTATCCTGACTTAAATGTCAGTTGCATTACCTGCTAGGTACTTACTCGAATATACTCCAAGAAGTATGATGATGTGTTCAGTTAAAGCTAAATCCACACATAGGTGTATATAAAGGAGTATTTTAGTGATATATATGTGACCCACTATCTTCCTGATATATATTATCAAGATTGTGTATAGAGTGGTAGTAACTAAAAAAGATTATATATAGAAAGGTAGTACCTGGATTAATTACCACTCACAATGTACACTTGTGGTATATAAGGATTATAAAAATCTCCTTTTAACAATAAGGATGGATCTAGACTTGTATATAGTTGGTATAATAACCGTTAAACTAAAGATAAAGTCTAACCACACAGTTTATAAGTGACTATGGCCTAGATTTAGAGTTCGGCGGTAGCCGTGAAAACCAGCGTTAGAGGCTCCTAACGCTGGTTTTGGCCGCCCGCTGGTATTTTGAGTCAGTGATTAAAGGGTCTAACGCTCACTTTTCAGCCGCGACTTTTCCATACCGCAGATCCCCTTACGTCAATTGCGTATCCTATCTTTTCAATGGGATCTTTCTAACGCCGGTATTTAGAGTCGTTTCTGAAGTGAGCGTTAGAGCTCTAACGACAAAACTCCAGCCGCCGGAAAATAGCAGGAGTTAAGAGCTTTCTGGGCTTACGCCGGTTCATAAAGCTCTTAACTACTGTACCCTAAAGTACACTAACACCCATAAACTACCTATGTACCCCTAAACCGAGGTCCCCCCACATCGCCGCCACTCGATTAAAATTTTTTAACCCCTAATCTGCCGACCGCCACCTACGTTATCCTTATGTACCCCTAATCTGCTGCCCCTAACACCGCCGACCCCTATATTATATTTATTAACCCCTAATCTTCCCCCCTCAACGTCGCCGACACCTGCCTACACTTATTAACCCCTAATCTGCCGAGCGGACCTCACCGCTACTATAATAAAGTTATTAACCCCTAATCCGCCTCACTAACCCTACCATAAATAGTATTAACCCCTAATCTGCCCTCCCTAACATCGCCGACACCTACCTTCAATTATTAACCCCTAATCTGACGACCGGAGCTCATCGCTACTATAATAAATGGATTAACCCCTAAAGCTAAGTCTAACCCTAACACTAACACCCCCCTAAGTTAAATATAATTTACATCTAACAAAATAAATTAACTCTTATTAAATAACTTATTCCTATTTAAAGCTAAATACTTACCTGTAAAATAAATCCTAATATAGCTACAATATAAATTATAATTATATTATAGCTATTTTAGGATTAATATTTATTTTACAGGCAACTTTGTAATTATTTTAACCAGGTACAATAGCTATTAAATAGTTAAGAACTATTTAATAGTTACCTAGTTAAAATAATAACAAATTTACCTGTAAAATAAATCCTAACCTAAGATATAATTAAACCTAACACTACCCTATCAATAAATTAATTAAATAAACTACCTACAATTAACCTAACACTACACTATCAATAAATAAATTAAATACAATTGCTACAAATAACTACAATTACATAAACTAACTAAAGTACAAAAAATAAAAAAGAACTAAGTTACAAAAAATAAAAAAATATTTACAAACATAAGAAAATGATTACAACAATTTTAAACTAATTACACCTACTCTAAGCCCCCTAATAAAATAACAAAGACCCCCAAAATAATAAATGCCCTACCCTATTCTAAATTAAAAAAGTTAAAAGCTCTTTTACCTTACCAGCCCTGAACAGGGCCCTTTGCGGGGCATGCCCCAAGAAGTTCAGCTCTTTTGCCTGTAAAAAAAAACATACAATACCCCCCCCCCAACATTACAACCCACCACCCACATACCCCTAATCTAACCCAAACCCCCCTTAAATAAACCTAACACTAAGCCCCTGAAGATCTTCCTACCTTGTCTTCACCATCCAGGTATCACCGATCCGTCCTGGCTCCAACATCTTCATCCAACCCAAGCGGGGGTTGGCGATCCATCATCCGGTGGCTGAAGAGGTCCAGAAGAGGCTCCAAAGTCTTCCTCCTATCCGGCAAGAAGAGGACATCCGGACCGGCAAACATCTTCTCCAAGCGGCATCTTCGATCTTCTTGCATCCGGTGCGGAGCGGGTCCATCTTGAAGCAGGCGACGCGGATCCATCCTCTTCTTCCGTTGTCTCCCGACGAATGACGGTTCCTTTAAGGGACGTCATCCAAGATGGCGTCCCTTGAATTCCGATTGGCTGATAGGATTCTATCAGCCAATCGGAATTAAGGTAGGAAAATTCTGATTGGCTGATGGAATCACCCAATCAGAATCAAGTTCAATCCTATTGGCTGATCCAATCAGCCAATAAGATTGAGCTCGCATTCTATTGGCTGATCGGAACAGCCAATAGAATGCGAGCTCAATCTGATTGGCTGATTGGATCAGCCAATCGGATTGAACTTGATTCCGATTGGCTGATTCCATCAGCCAATCAGAATTTTCCTACCTTAATTCCGATTGGCTGATAGAATCCTATCAGCCAATCGGAATTCGAGGGATGCCATCTTGGATGACGTCCCTTAAAGGAACAGTCATTCGTCGTTCAGTCGTCGGGCCGGATGGATGTTCCGCGCTGGAGGTCTTCAGGATCCTGCCGCTTTGCTCCGGATGGAAGACCATAGAAGATGCCGCCTGGATGAAGACTTCAATCGGATGGAAGATCCTCTTCTGCCCCGCTTGGATGAAGACTTTGACCGGATCATGGACCTCTTCAGCCCCCCGCTTGGGCTTGGATCAGGACATCGGAGGAGCTCTTCAGGACGGATCGGTGAACCTGGATGGTGAAGACAAGGTAGGAAGATCTTCAGGGGCTTAGTGTTAGGTTTATTTAAGGGGGGTTTGGGTTAGATTAGGGGTATGTGGGT
Source organism: Bombina bombina (assembly GCF_027579735.1). Lineage (NCBI taxonomy): Eukaryota > Metazoa > Chordata > Amphibia > Anura > Bombinatoridae > Bombina > Bombina bombina. The sequence goes on from NC_069505.1 coordinate 336,009,681, forward strand.
GGTGGGTTGTAATGTTGGGGGGGGGGTATTGTATGTTTTTTTTTACAGGCAAAAGAGCTGAACTTCTTGGGGCATACCCCGCAAAGGGCCCTGTTCAGGGCTGGTAAGGTAAAAGAGCTTTTAACTTTTTTAATTTAGAATAGGGTAGGGAATTTTTTATTTTGGGGGGCTTTGTTATTTTATTAGGGGGCTTAGAGTAGGTGTAATTAGTTTAAAATTGTTGTAATATTTTTCTTATGTTTGTAAATATTTTTTTATTTTTTGTACTTTAGCTAGTTTATTTAATTGTATTTATTTTTAGGAATTGTGTTTAATTAATTTATTGATAGTGTAGTGTTAGGTTAATTGTAGGTAATTGTAGATAGTTTATTTAATTAATTTATTGATAGGGTAGTGTTAGGTTTAATTATATCTTAGGTTAGGATTTATTTTACAGGTAAATTTGTTATTATTTTAACTAGGTAACTATTTAATAGCTATTGTACCTGGTTAAAATAAATACAAAGTTACCTGTAAAATAAATATAAATCCTAAAATAGCTATAATATAAATATAATTTATATTGTAGCTATATTAGGATTTATTTTACAGGTAAGTATTTAGCTTTAAATAGGAATAATTTATTTAATAAGAGTTAATTTATTTCGTTAGATGTAAATTATATTTAAGTTAGGGGGGTGTTAGTGTTAGGGTTAGACTTAGCTTTAGGGGTTAATCCATTTATTATAGTAGCGATGATCTCCGGTCGTCAGATTAGGGGTTAATAATTGAAGTTAGGTGTCGGCGATGTTAGGGAGGGCAGATTAGGGGTTAATACTATTTATGATAGGGTTAGTGAGGCGGGTTAGGGGTTAATAACTTTATTATAGTAGCGGTGCGGTCCGCTCGGCAGATTAGGGGTTAATAAGTGTAGGCAGGTGTCGGCGACGTTGAGGGGGTCAGATTAGGGGTTAATAAATATAATATAGGGGTCGGCGGTGTTAGGGGCAGCAGATTAGGGGTACATAGGGATAATGTAGGTTGCGGCGGTTTACGGAGCGGCAGATTAGGGGTTAAAAAAAATATGCAGGGGTCAGCGATAGCGGGAGTGGCAGATTAGGGGTTAATAAGTGTAAGGATAGGGGTGTTTAGACTCGGGGTACATGTTAGAGTGTTAGGTGCAGACGTAGGAAGTGTTTCCCCATAGGAAACAATGGGGCTGCGTTAGGAGCTGAACGCTGCTTTTTTGCAGGTGTTAGTTTTTTTTTCAGCTCAAACAGCCCCATTGTTTCCTATGGGAGAATCGTGCACGAGCACGTTTTTGAGGCTGGCCGCGTCCGTAAGCAACTCTGGTATCAAGAGTTGCATTTGCGGTAAAAATGCTCTACGCTCCTTTTTTGGAGCCTAACGCAGCATTTGTTTGAACTCTCGATACCAGAGTTAAATTTATGGTGCGGCCAGAAAAAAGCCTGCGGAGCGTTAACAGCCCTTCTACCGCCAAACTCCAAATCTAGGCCTATGTTAGTAAACGTGTTTATATGATGTAGTATCCCTTCCAATTAAGGGTTAATGAAATCAGACACGTTTTGTTGGTAAAGTTTTAATAATCATAAATTCAACATGAGTGAAGGTTAGTTCTCACCTTAAGATTAATATCAAACACTATGTAAAGTCATTTAACCCCTTAATGACCACAATGTACCCTGTATGTCACTGGTCGTTAAGGGTTTTTTCAGGACATAATAGCACAAATCTAGCAAGAACACACTATTAATGCACTCCCTCCAGCAGGCTTTGTGGAATAGAGCAGTCTCAACGCTGGTAGCAAGACCGCGCTATAAAACAATCAAGTCCCAAAAAAAGGCCAGCGACATACAGGGTACGTCGCTGGTCCTTAAGGGGTTAAATTCTGCTGACATCATCTTAAAATATATTTGAGACCCTTATGAACCAGACACCTAATAACACTTTATCATAAATATTACGGCTGTCTTCTATCGGTCTGACTTAGACTGCATATGATTGTATATCTTCGTATTTCATATATCTGCAGCCTGTGCTTCAAGTAGCCGATTATAATAAATAATATTCAAGGGTAGAGTGTTCCTAATCTTAAACTCTAGTACCAACAGAATAGCACAATAAATGAAATAAAACACAGAGTAGGTATTAGTGTGCTTTCTGCAAATAACTTGTATGTAATGAAAAGTTAGTACTGATATGCTTTTTGTGAATAGCTCATGTTCTCTAAATGACTACCACTGTCACGTCACTAGTAATGTGTAATACGCTCAGATAGGGAATCTAGTAATGTCTGTATAATCACTATGAGCATATTAACTGCCTTAATATGAAATATCTCGGCTGTTATTGTAGGTTTAACATACGGACAGTAGATTTTACCATGGCATAATTGTTGCTAATAGTATAATGTGGCCACCGCTGCGGTAATGAAGTGGTCAGAATAACACACACTAACCATACGTTCTATTTATACCACGATCATTCAGATGATTTTAGCAGTTAGATTAAATCTGGCACAATCCAGGCTATGTAAATAATTGAATGTAAATATAAATAATTAGCGGCAAAATTATTTTATTATATATCAATATCTTACCTGCTATTCATAGTCTGTTGTTTGAATAATTTATATCTGTATAGCTTAATCCACTGCTGGTGCAAGTGCGGCTTGTGCTGTAATGAATGAGTGGTCAGGAATGTAATCACTCCCCTTCGGTTAGGTTAGGTCCGCAGTCATACAATTTATATTAACAACTATACTAAGTCTGGCACAACACAGACTGTGCACAAAGTTACTTATGGTGAATTGTGAATGTGTTAACTGATGTAATCGTCATCAGAGTAATTAGCATACACACACCATTAACATTGCTAGTACTACGGTGCAGCCTGCACTGTAATAGTAAACAGATTAGGACAACGGACACTCCACTGAAGTTAGGTATAGGTCACAATCATTACCGCAGCGGTGGCCACATTATACTATTAGCAACAATTATGCCATGGTAAAATCTACTGTCCGGATGTTAAACCTACAATAACAGCCGAGATATTTCATATTAAAGGGACATTAAACACTTTGAGATGTTAATATAAAATGATAAATTGTATATAATAAAACAACTCTGCAATATACTTTCAATATTTATTTTGTCCTCTTTGCCTGTAATTCCATTCTGAAATTGTGAGCTTTTCAGTTCCTGTTAGAAATGGAAGTGCAGAACACTGTTAAATCCAGCACAACCATTGGCTGCACACTCTAGTGACCTATTTATAACAGTCCCTAATTGGCCACAGCAGAGAAGGTAACACAAGTTACAACATGGCAGCTCCCAGTGTTTAATAGACACTAAAACTTTACACTTATTTTGTCACTTTTTAAACAACTAATGAAACTTTAAAAAATACATCTACATGTTACTCATGGACTAATCTTTTCTTTGAATGTATCATTCTATCTAGCATGTATTTAGTGTTTAATGTCCCTTTAAGGCAGTTAATATGCTCATAGTGATTATACAGACATTACTAGATTCCCTATCTGAGCGTATTACACATTACTAGTGACGTGACAGTGGTAGTCATTTAGAGCAGTGATTTTTAACCTTTTTTTGCCGTGGCACACTTTTTTACATTAGAAAATCCTGTGGCACACCACCATCCCAAAATTTTTAAAAAAATCACACATTGTAGCCTAATACAGCATATATATATATATATACACACAAACACACACATACTGTATATATTGTGCTGTTATGCCATTCCTCCTACAAACTACCCCTACACTGGGAGTAAAAAACAAGCAAAGTTTTAAAAATATGTCACACTGTTGTCAGTCTGCCATGGCACACCTGAGGATCTCTCACGGCACACTAGTGTGCCACGGCACACTGGTTGAAAAACACTGATTTAGAGAACATGAGCTATTCACAAAAAGCATATCAGTACTAACTTTTCATTACATACAAGTTATTTGCAGAAAGCACACTAATACCTACTCTGTGTTTTATTTAATTTATTGTGCTATTCTGTTGGTACTAGAGTTTAAGATTAGGAACACTCTACCCTTGAATATTATTTATTATAATCGGCTACTTGAAGCACAGGCTGCAGATATATGAAATACGAAGATATACAATCATATGCAGTCTAAGTCAGACCAATAGAAGACAGCCGTAATATTTATGATAAAGTGTTATTAGATGTCTGGTTCATAAGGGTCTCAAATATATTTTAAGATGATGTCAGCAGAATTTAAATGACTTTACATAGTGTTTGATATTAATCTTAAGGTGAGAACTAACCTTCACTCATGTTGAATTTATGATTATTAAAACTTTACCAACAAAACGTGTCTGATTTCATTAACCCTTAATTGGAAGGGATACTACATCATATAAACACGTTTACTAACATAGTCACTTATAAACTGTGTGGTTAGACTTTATCTTTAGTATAACGGTTTTTTATACCAACTATATACGAGTCTAGATCCATCCTTATTGTTAAAAGGAAATTTTGATAATCCTTATATACCACAAGTGTACATTGTGAGTGGTAATTAATCCAGGGACTACCTTTCCATATATAATCTTTTTTAGTTACTACCACTCTATACACAATCTTGATAATATATATCAGGAAGATAGTGGGTCACATATATATCACTAAAATACTCCTTGATATATTTTAATTGTGTGTTTATTAACCAAACAACTTTGTTTTTTTATGCTTTAAACTTAATAAAGGTTATATTTTAAAATCCTGTTAGGAATTTCTGTTCCTTAGTTAGGGCCCATAGTGCTTAAATTGCATAGTTTGGGAATTTTGGTATTTGTTATACCAACCTTCCTCTGTGTTTATATTTATATTTATGCAAGAGCACCATTTCCTCTAGACAATTGGAATATTCAAAATAATATATTTCCTGACAATAAGATTATAAGAGGAAAAGCCCATGTAGTGCCACTGTTCGCTTGGGGTATTTGAGTATATGGTGTACACCTGACATCACTGGCTGTACACAATATATGATATACACCTGACATCACTGGCTGAACACAGTATATGGTATACACCTGACATCACTGCCTGTAAACAGTATATACTATACACCTGACATCACTGGCTGTGCACAGTATATGGTATACACCTGACATCACTGGCTGTACACAGTATATGGTATACACCTGACATCACTGGCTGTACACAGTATATAGTATACACCTGACATCACTGGCTGTACACAGTATATGGTATACACCTGACATCACTGGCTGTACACAGTATAAGGTATACACCTGACATCACTGGCTGTGCACAGTATATGGTATACACCTGACATCACTGGCTGTGTACAGTATATGGTATACACCTGACATCACTGGCTGTGCACAGTATATGGTATACACCTGACATCACTGGCTGTACACAGTATATGGTATACACCTGACATCACTGGCTGTACACAGTATATTGTGTACTCTTGAGTACTATTACAGCCAGTGATGTCTAGCTGCTGGGAAGAGGGTTCTGCATATATTCTACACCTGGCTAAGGAGCGTAGGAAAAACAAGAGCTTTGTATAGTATTGTGGACAATGGTAAAGTGGTACAGAATATGGCTAGACATTTAACTATTTCACGCAAAAAAAAAACCCAAAAACTGGGGCATCACTGGCTGTGCACAGTATATGGCATACACCTGACATCACTGGCTGTGCACAGTATATGGTGTACACCTGACATCACTGGCATAGCACAGAATATGGTATACACCTGACCTCACTGGCATAGCACAGAATATGGTATACACCTTACCTCACTGGCTGTGCACAGAATATGGTGTACACCTGACATCACTGGCTGTGCTCAGAATATGGTATACACCTGACCTCACTGGCTGTGCACAGAATATGGTGTACACCTGACATCACTGGCTGTGCACAGTATATGGTATACACCTGACATCACTCGCTGTGCACAGTATATGGTATACACCTGACATCACTGGCTGTACACAGTATATGGTATACACCGGACATCACTGGCTGTGCACAGTATATGGTATACACCTGACATCACTGGCTGTACACAGTATATATTATACACCTGACATCACTGGCTGTACACAGTATATAGTGTATACCTAATATCACTGGTTGTGCACATTATATGGTATACACCAGACGTCGCTGGCAGTACACAGTATATATTATACACCTGACATCACTGACTGTGCACAGTATATGGTGTACACCTGACATCACTGGCTGTACACAATATATAGTATACACCTGACATCACTGGCTGTACACAGTATATGGTATACACCTGACATCACTGGCTGTGTACAGTATATGGTGTACACCTGACATCACTGGCTGTGCACAGTATATGGTATACATCTGACATCACTGGTTGTGCACAGTATATGGTATACACCTGACATCACTGGCTGTGCACAGTATATGGTATACACCTGACATCACTGGCTGTGCACAGTATATGGTATACACCTGACATAACTGGCTGTGCACAGAATATAGTATACACCTGACATCACTGGCTGTGCACAGTATATGGTATACACCTGACATCACTGGCTGTGCACAGTATATGGTATACACCTGACATCACTGGCTGTACACAATTTATGGTATACACCTGACATCACTGGCTGTACACAATATATGGTATACACCTGACATCACTGGCTGTGCACAGTATATGGTATACACCTGACATCACTGGCTGTGCACAGTATATGGTATACACCTGACATCACTGGCTGTGCACAGTATATGGTATACACCTGACATCACTGGCTGTGCACAGTATATGGTATACACCTGACATCACTGGCTGTGCACAGTATATGGTATACACCTGACATCACTGGCTGTGCACAGTATATGGTATACACCTGACATCACTGTCTGTGCACAGTATATGGTATACACCTGACATCACTGTCTGTGCACAGTATATGGTATACACCTGACATCACTGTCTGTGCACAGTATATGGTATACACCTGACATCACTGGCTGTGCACAGTATATGGTATACACCTGACATCACTGGCTGTGCACAGTATATGGTATACACCTGACATCACTGGCTGTGCACAGTATATGGTATACACCTGACATCACTGGCTGTGCACAGTATATGGTATACACCTGACATCACTGGCTGTGCACAGTATATGGTATACACCTGACATCACTGGCTGTGCACAGTATATTGTGTACTCTTGAGTACTATTACAGCCAGTGATGTCTAGCTGCTGGGAAGTGGGTTCTGCACATATTCTACACCTGGCTAAGGAGCGTAGGAAAAACAAGAGTTTTGTATAGTAGCATTACACAGCTTATAACAGGAAGTCAAAACACAGGCAAGTTCACTGCCTTTTTTACAACTTTAGTCTGGGCAGCAAATATATTAATATCATCTCTCATTTCACATCTCGTGAAGTTTGTCCATTTATAGAGGGATTTAGACATGCAACCCAGATATTATTTATTATTATTAATAGTGCCTAAACTGGCCCTTAAATTGCCTTTCAATTACACAGTAATCAGGCAGTCAGTTTACCTTGCTGGCTTCAAAACAATCTCTGCCAGAGTGGATATGATTCCTCAATACCAGAAAAATGTGTACCAGATTTCAGGGAAGAATAAATTAGGAAAAACTACCCACAAACTGCACAGCCTTTACTAACTAATCATTAAATGTTAATTAGAAATGTATTACAATTGGGGCCCTGCACTGACTGTGACTGATTTTTTTTTCTTTCTTTCACCTTAGAGGGAACGGTGCCAAGTGGCCACTAATAAAATGTAAAAAAAAAAAAAAATGAAGACGATTGTCTAGCTTACCTTATTGCAAGCGCAGGGCCTGATCACGTGACTGAAGTAATGACGTTGCGTATCCGGACCGTTAGCACCACCTCTCTGCTCACTCGCACTGTCTGTCGCACAGACTGAACTGTGCGATTAAGACAGTATAGGGATGGGCTGGAGGCTGGGAGCAGGATGCAGGCAAATCTAATGAGCAATATATATGACAGGCATCAGGCTATAACCGCACGTGCAGTTGAATAAATTAAAAACAAGTTACAAACATATTTTTTTTGATTTACAAAAAAAAAACTTTGGCTTTTAATTGCTTGGGCTAGAAAATAAATATAATTTTTCCAATAGGGGGGCTATTGGAGAAATTATATTTTATTCAGATTTTTTTTTCTCTTAATTTGGGCTGGGGGTTCACGTGCGGCTGTGCATGAATAGAGGAGCCACCACTGTATTGAACTATGATTATTGACTAAAGTTTCCCTTTAATAATTAATAAAGTATATAGAATTATATAGCATCCTCTGGGTGAGTTTCATCTTAGTGAATGTGGTTGACTCAAATGAGTATTCTTCATTCTTATTGAAAAGTATTTAAACTTTTAGCTAATAATGCCCCTTATACAAAGGGATGGACAAATACTGTACCCAATGCTATACCTCCAATGCACACATGAACTATTGCACAATAATACCTCTTGTAATGCAGAGACTGTCAGTCACCCTGAACAAACTGGGTTATTTATCTCCGCCACCTTTTATGGCCACTACTTCTTTACTTGTGGTGAACAGGCTCTCTTAAAGAGAATGTAAACTTTAATGAATCAGTGCCCGGTTTTTAATATACTATTAAAAATAGGGGCACTTTTATTCATGAAAGTTTACATTGCAGCTTTTTTTTTTAAATACTTAGCTTTTTCTGCAGCAAAGCCGGAAAAGCGATCCCCGGCCCGCAGCTCCTCTGTACTTATGTCAGCAATGACGAATCCGGCTTCGTCCAATCATGGTGTGCACCCCAGAGCAAACATTTCTTGAGGCCACACCGTGATTGGTTGAAGCAAAGTATTTAAAAAAATACGCTACAATGTAAACTTTTATCAATGAAAGTGCCCCTGTTTTTAATAGTATTTTTAATAACCGGGCAACTGATTCATGAAAGTTTACATTCACTTTAAGCAAGCCTGCCCTGCAAAGGCTTTAAAACAGCATACACTGCTTAGTACATGGATATCCATGGTGTCCTAGATAATCTAAATATTCTTCTAACTCTTCAGCATGAAAAGCTTATACAAATCTATTGTTATATAATTGAATTGATTTACTAAATCACAAGCAGCTCTAATATCTTGCTAAAAACGCTTATTAATATAATACAGGAATTGTAGAGAATTTTCTCATACTTAACCTAGTATACTCATTTTTTTTTTACTTTAGAGACGATATCCTGAAAGATGAGGAAATGAGTTGGCAGTGTGACCTGAACCATCTAAACTCAGTTTCTACTGATGTTTCTGCCCCCCTTAATAGGGCAGGCAAAGAAGATGAGAAAACCAAACCTTCTTCCAAAAAGGACGTGCCATTTAAGTAGGTCCTATGCTGTTTATTACATATACATTTTATTTGTGTTTATAGAGAAAATATGCAAGACTGTCATGGCATTTATTTTTCAAAAATGGATCATTGAAACGGTATCACAGTTTGCAAACTATAATAAACCTGTTTGAAACAAAAATATACATATTTTCTTTTTTTTAGGATTACCGTCCGCAAAGTTGAGTTAAGGATGCAAGAGAGTTTCCTGCTTAATCTTAACTTGAACTCAACTAATCGGATACCCAAGGTTTGAAAGTTTTTTTTTAAATTAAGTGCCCCATATGAATCAAAATTTTATTTTTGACTAGACTGTACCTTTAACACAAACAGCATGGAAAATTATACAATCCATGGTTTGCAATATAAAAAAAACTGTTTGAGTAGTTGTCCTTATATTAGTGAATTAGCTTAATTGCTAAATATAGGAATTGGACAGGGAATATTCTCAAAGGCCATTTTAATCCTTTAGTTGATTTATCCACTTTTTTATTTGAGTGTAACCACATTTTCTAAAAGGGACATGAAACCCAATTTTCTTTTACAAAGATATGACGAGTCCACGGAGTTCATCCTTACTTGTGGGATATTAACCTCCTGGTAACAGGAAGTGGCAAGGAGCACCACAGCAGAGCTGTATATATAGCCCCTCCCCTTCCCCTCCACCCTTTCATTCTTTTTGCCTGTGTTATACTAGGAAGACATGGTAAAGTGAGGTGTTAGTTTTAGTTTCTTCAATCAAGAAGTTTTTTATTTTAAATGGTACCGGTGCATACTATTTTCCTCAGGGGGATATGGAAGAAGATTTCTGCCCTGAGGTTTGATGATCTTAGCATTTGTAACTAAGATCCACGCTGGTTCCCACAAGACTTCTGAAGGTAACCATGAGACATCTTCAGTGTGGAGACCGGTTTCATGCTACAAGCAGCATTAAGGTATGTGCAGCCTTTTTTTCTGAGGAGACTTGGTGTATCAGAACTGGCTGGCATTATTTTCCTGTATGGGGATGTGGTAAGCAGTAAAACCTATTTTAATAAGAGGGGTGTTACTGGAGTCCCTATATTATATTTATCATTAGTTGATATTTGGGCATTATGTGACATGGGAGACAATGTAAAAAACAATGTTTTATGTTTTTTATTTTTGGCACTTAAAACTTATTGGTTTTATGCTTGAGGGTTGTATTGTGTGTGTATTTCTACTTTAGTGCAAAACTGCATTCCCATGCGGTGTTGTTTGGACTTACTCCAACTTTTGACCTTAAGGGGCGGAGCCTATTTTGGCGCATTTC
>NC_069505.1:337070918-337143418 GCF_027579735.1 Bombina bombina
TATACAGTGGGGGGAAAAAAGTATTTAGTCAGCCACCAATTGTGCAAGTTCTCCCACTTAAGAAGATGAGAGAGGCCTGTAATTTTCATCATAGGTATACCTCAACTATGAGAGACAAAATGTGGAAACAAATCCAGACAATCACATTGTCTGATTTGGAAAGAATTTATTTGAAAATGATGGTGGAAAATAAGTATTTGGTCAATATCAAAAGTTAATCTCAATACTTTATTATATATCCTTTGTTGGCAATGACAGAGGTCAAACGTTTTCTATAAGTCTTCACAAGGTTGTCACACACTGTTGCTGGTATGTTGGCCCATTCCTGCATGCAGATCTCCTCTAGAGCAGTGATGTTTTGGGGCTGTCGCTAGGCAACACAGACTTTCAACTCCCTCCAAAGGTTTTCTATGGGGTTGAGATCTGGAGACTGGCTAGGCCACTCCAGGACCTTGAAATGCTTCTTACGAAGCCACTCCTTCATTGCCCGGGCGGTGTGTTTGGGATCATTGTCATGCTGAAAGACCCAGCTACGTTCCATCTTCAATGCCCTTGCTGATGGAAGGAGGTTTGCACTCAAAATCTCAAAATACATGGCCCCATTCATTCTTTCATGTACACGGATCAGTCGTCCTGTTCCCTTTGCAGAGAAACAGCCCCAAAGCATGATGTTGCCACCCCCATGCATCACAGTAGGTATGGTGTTCTCTCTCCTCCAAACACGACAAGTTGTGTTTCTACCAAACAGTTCTACTTTGGTTTCATTTGACCATATGACATTCTCCCAATCTACTTCTGGATCATCCAAATGCTCTCTAGCATACTTCAGACAGGCCCGGACATGTACTGGCTTAAGCAGGGGGGCACGCCTGGCACTGCAGGATCTGAGTCCCTGGCGGCGTAGTGTGTTACTGATGGTAGCCTTTGTTACATTGGTCCCACCTCTCTGCAGGTCATTCACTAGGTCCCCCCGTGTGGTTCTGGGATGTTTGCTCACCATTCTTGTGATCATTTTGACCCCACGGGGTGAGATCTTACGTGGAGCCCCAGATCGAGGGAGATTATCAGTGGTCTTGTATGTCTTCCATTTTCTAATTATTTCTCCCACAGTTGATTTCTTCACACCAAGCTGCTTGCCTATTGCAGATTCAATCTTCCCAGCCTGGTGCAGGTCTACAATTTTGTTTCTGGTGTCCTTCGACAGCTCTTTGCTCTTCACCATAGTGGAGTTTGGAGTGTGACTGTTTGAGGTTGTGGACAGGTGTCTTTTATACTGACAACAAGTTCAAACAGGTGCCATTAATACAGGTAATGAGTGGAGGACAGAGGAGCCTCTTAAAGAAGAAGATACAGGTCTGTGAGAGCCAGAAATATTGCTTGTTTGTAGGTGACCAAATACTTATTTTCCACCATAATAGGCAAATAAATTCTTTCCAAATCATATAATGTGATTGTCTGGATTTGTTTCCACATTTTGTCTCTCATAGTTGAGGCATACCTATGATGAAAATTACAGGCCTCTCTCATCTTCTTAAGTGGGAGAACTTGCACAATTGGTGGCTGACTAAATACTTTTTTTCCCCCACTGTGTGTGTGTGTGTATATATATATATATATATATATATATATATATATATATATATATATATATATATATATATATATATATATATATATATATATATATATACACACACACACAGTGGGGGAAAAAAATATATATATACATACACTCACACACACACATACATCTCTAAAACAGCCCATTTAGTAGACAGTCTCCCAAATAGGACTAGGCGAAGAGAAAAAAGAGTAAAGAGAAGCAGTAGCATAGATAGATAGATATGGTCTATTAAGTTATTCTAAAACTATTTGTATGTAATATGTACAGTTAGGTACACTAGATGCACTTTTTAGATAGGCAAAAGTTTTTTTTGTCTTTAAAAAAATACATATGATAGGTACTATAAATATATATATAAATCCAGTTTACAGGTGCAATCACTAAAACGTCTTAGGCAACAGCCAAGGTGCTGCATGCAAAACATGTAAAGATCCTTTTATCCTCTTTAAGAAGAAAAACGCTGCACTCACCGGTCTTTTGAAAATGATATAATTTAATCCCAATCGCATCACATCAGCTCATAGCTGCATAGTTACCCCCAGACGTTTCGGTACCACACTGGCACCTTTCTCAATGGGTTTCTTTTAGTATCTCAGGGAACATTTGGAGATACTGAAAGAAACCCATTGAGAAAGGTGCCAGTGTGGTACCGAAACGTCTGGGGGTAACTATGCAGCTATAAACTGATGTGATGCGATTGGGATTAAATTATATCATTTTCAAAAGACCGGTGAGTGCAGCGTTTTTCTTCTTAAAGAGGATAAAAGGATCTTTATATATATATACATTTTTGCAGTTGTGGAATTCAGTTAAAATGTAATTATCCCCTTCAAAGCATTGCATGATATTTAAAGTGATAAAGCAGTGTTTTGTTTCAAACAATAGTTCACCATTAAAGGGACAGTCTACATGAACATTGTTATTGTTTACAAAGATAGATAATCCCTTTAGTATCTATTCCCCAGTTTTGCATAACCAACCCTGTTATATTTGAATACTTTTTACCTCAATGATTACATATATCTAAGCCCTGTAGACCGCCCTCTTATCTCTGTACTTTTTACAATATTGCATTTTAGCCAATCAGTGCTGGTTCCTGACTAACTATTTTCAATCTCCAGTGAGTGAGCACAATGTTATCTATATGGCACACATGAACTAGCACTTTCTGGCCGTTGTGTAAGATTTAAAAAGCACTGAGAAAAGGGGTGCTCTGCTGGGGCTTAGAAACATGCAAACTTAAAGGTTATAAAGTATTCTAATATAACAGTGTTGGTTATGAAAAGCTCGGGAATAGGTAGTAAGGCATTATTTATCATTTAAAAAAAAAAATCAAGTAGACTGTCCCTTTAAAAAAAAATGAATCCTCGTCTCTGCTGATGCATTCTACTCTTATTCATGCACCCTCTCCCCCTGTTAATATTGCAACTTAGATAATCAGTTATGGTCTAACAATATCTATTGAAGAAAGTTATATTCAACTGAATAAGGTTAGAATCTCAGAAGAACAATCGCTCAGTGGACTACATACTGGGGACAGAGGCACTCATCAGCAAAGACTCTGAGAACTAACATATTAAAAAGACCAGGACTATTGGAGTTAGTCATGTTACCTACAGAGGCTGCTCCAAACTCTGAATTGACTAAGTTGGGAAGTTATAAAAAGACCAACTCTGGATCTGTCGTCCTAGGAACACAGAATCATGAGTAGGGCGCTACTGGAAATATGTTTTCTAGATAATTCTCAGATGGATATGGAGGGAAGAGAGGGATAGTAATGTTACCGTTTTCACTGTTTTACAAATTCTTTTTGTATTTTTAAAACCCAACAAAAAAAAGATTTAAACATAAATAAAAATGAAAGTCAACATTAAACTCATGATTCAGATAGAGCATAGAATTTTGTAAAAGACTTTACCAAATTAATTGTACTATTATCAAATTCAATTGGTTAATGCTCTATCTGAATCATGAAAGCCTAATTTTAATTTCCAAGTCCACATGAAGTGTACATTTCCAATCTTATTTGCCATTTAAAGGGCCATTAAAGTAATTATTTAACAACACATAGAGGACTAGATTACAAGTGGAGCGCTATCGTTAGTGTGAGGAGCATAAATGCGATCGCCAGATCGTAATTTTCTTTACGCTCAAATCCATATTATAAGTGGCACGCTGTTAAAATCACCCCAAATTTGTTTGCTTGAACTTGTGGTAATTTACGCTTCCCATGATTTCTATGGGTAGTGTTGAGCGGTAATGTGCGCTCATATTTACCGCTTAAACTAAACGGTTGCATAAAGAGTTTATCCAGAGGAAACAGTTGCACTAAACTACACTATTACCCCTAAACCACCATACACCCCACCGCAAAATAACCTTCTACACTATTTTTATGCTACAAAAAAGGGTCGGCTATAAGAGTTGTGGACAAGTTCGCTCACTACTTGTAAATTTAAATTTATTTTACAGATTGAACTGCTTAGCATATACGATTTTCTATACGCAAGCAGAAATTAATGAGGGAAAGCTGACGAACACCTCGCTGATGGCTTAGTACATGGAGTCCCGTGGCTAAAATTTTAGAACACCTTATAACCTCTGTTATGTATATCTAGTTCATATATACAGATATATAGGCATGTCCAGCAGCAGAGGTGTCTGAAAGGCCTAATATTCATAAAATCTTATTCTAATTTGATCCATCAATAACCTTTAATTGACCTCTGGCCAGTGCCTGGATAGAGACACTGTGTTCTATCACTCTCTGTGTTGACAGGTTGGGGCAATAAACTGACCTTAGGCAATAAAGTATTCTCCAGTGAAGCTTACAAACTATTTATGATGGAGCTCTGGTGTATCTAAGAAAAACAACACAGGAAAAAATAATATGCAAGAACTTACCTGATAAATTAATTTCTTTCATACTGGCAAGAGTCCATGAGCTAGTGACGTATGGGATATACAATCCTACCAGGAGGGGCAAAGTTTCCCAAACCTCAAAATGCCTATAAATACACCCCTCACCACACCCACAATTCAGTTTAACGAATTGCCAAGTAGTGGGGTGAAAAAGAAAGGCGTAAAAAGCATCAACAAGGGAATTTGGAAATAATTGTGCTTTATACAAAAAAAAATCATAACCACCATAAAAAGGGTGGGCCTCATGGACTCTTGCCAATATGAAAGAAATTAATTTATCAGGTAAGTTCTTACATAAATTATGTTTTCTTTCATGTAATTGGCAAGAGTCCATGAGCTAGTGACATATGGGATAGCAACACACAAAATGTGGAACTCCATGCAAGAGTCAGTAGAGAAGGAGGGATAAAATAAAAATCAGCCATTTTTCACTGAAGAAAATTAATTCACAACCCAAAATATAAGTTTATTCTCATAAATGAAAGGAAAAAACTTAAAACATAAGCAGAAGAATCAAACTGAAACAGCTGCCTGAAGAACTTTTCTACCAAAAACTGCCTCAGAAGAAAGAAATATATCAAAACGGTAGAATTTTGTAAATGTATGCAAAGAAGACCAAGTTGCTGCTTTGCAAATCTGATCAACTAGAGCTTCATTCCTAAAAGCCCACGAAGTGGAAACTGATCTAGTAGAATGAGCTGTAATTCTTTGAGGCGGGGCTTGACCCGACTCCAAATAAGCTTGATGAATAAAAAGCTTTAACCACGACGCTAAAGAAACGGCAGAAGCCTTCTGACCTTTCCTAGGACCAGAAAAGATAACAAATAGACTAGAAATCTTCCTGAAATCTTTAGTAGTTTCAACATAATATTTGAGAGCTCTCACCACATCCAAAGAATGTAAAGATCTCTCTAAAGAATTCTTAGGATTAGGACAAAAGGAAGGGACAACAATTTCTCTATTAATGTTGTTAGAATTTACAACCTTAGGTAAGAATTTAAATGAAGTCCTAAAAACTGCCTTAATCCACTCCAAATCCAAAAAAGAAAAATTTACCTAGAGCACAGCGTAAAGGGAGAACACACAATCTAAGTGCAGTATTATAGATAAAAACTATTTCCTTTATTAAAAAACAAAATTGCACTCACAAACTCCAACCTCAACCATATGAGGTATGTAAACAGCACTGTACTGAAGTCCTCACGGCAGTAAATGTCTCTCCCCTCCAGTTATGGCAATAGTCCAAATGTGTTTCTTGACTTTTTACACCGCGGGATACACAACCAGAGTGCCGTATAGGCTATCAGTAAGTAGGATTAAAAAGATCCCTACCACCGCAACTAAACGTATCCGCCTAAAGGCCGGCTCGCAGACACGCTAGGGTATCATTACATCCGCCCTCCTATGACTGATGTGTAAGAAAACATGCCTGAACATTAAAACCAAACAGTTCATCTGCATCACGTAAATGATACATAATAAATTATAACATAAATTACATAAATCGCACAATAATCTATCCAATATAAAAGCACATGATAAATTCATATGGCACATTCATTACTAAGCTGTTGCGTGATTCCTTGTAATTCATAAACTAGTAAAAAATACATACATATTTAATATGATTTTAAAACCATTTTGACCTGTTAAAACTATATCTATAGTAATACAACTGAATATATATATGCGTACAATTATGCACAAAAATCTATACAGCAAAAAATAAATACAACAAGAAATTTTTCACACCTGCCTAACAAATTAAATTAAAAGTTAGGTTAAAAGTACGCAGGCAGCATAAAAATACTAATCATCAACATACATAAATAGTTCATATAAACAGGGAGTCCCTAAGAAATGGTAATGAATATTTCATAGGAGGGCCAATTCTGTTGGGTTATATAAGACAATACATTATTTTAACCTATACAGCACTATTAGTTGACCTGTCCCAAAAATCATATCATAATAATCAATCCTCAACTATTCAATAAAAGCCGCAAGATCAATAGCCCTATTCATTCCCTCTGGTTCAATAGTTCCTAAGCTATGAATCCAGTATGTCTCTCACTTTCTCAGTTCTAACAATTTATCCCCTCCCCTAATAGCTCTTTTAACCTGTTCAATAGCCTTTACTTTCAAACCAGTAACATCTTGATCATGTTTTTTATAAAAATGAGCTGACACTCCATGGTTCATGACACCTTGTCTAATATTTCTAAGGTGCTCCCCTAGGTGTGTTTTTAAAAAAACGTTTTGTACGTCCAATGTAAATCTTCATTACCATTTCTTAGGGACTCCCTGTTTAAATGAACTATTTATGTATGTTGATTAGTATTTTTATGCTGCCTGCGTATTTTTAACCTAACTTTTAATTTAATTTGTTAGGCAGGTGTGAAAAATGTCTTGTATTTATTTTTTGCTGTATAGATTTTTGTGCATAATTGTACGCATATATATATTAAGTTGTATTACTATAGATATAGTTTTAACAGGTCAAAATGGTTTTAAAAGCATTTTAAATATTTATATATTTTTGAATAGTTTATGAATTACAAGGAATCACGCAACAGCTTAGTAATGAATGTGCCATATGAATTTATCATGTGTTTTTATATTGGATAGATTATTGTGTGATTTATGTAATTTATGTTATAATTTATTATTATGTATCATTTACGTGATGCAGATGAACTGTTTGGTTTTAATGTTCAGGCATGTTTTCTTACACATCAGTCATAGGAGGGCGGATGTAATGATACCCTTTAAGTATCGTACCTGAACAGCTGATGGGCAGAGCCTCTGAGGAAACGGGGAGGAGCCCTGCTAAAAATGCATCAGGCCACGCCCACATTTGTGAAGTTGCATACACGATACTACCGTGGGTGACTAGCGTGTCTGCGAGCCGGCCTTTAGGCGGATACGTTTAGTTGCGGTGGTAGGGATCTTTTTAATCCTACTTACTGATAGCCTATACGACACTCTGGTTGTGTATCCCGCTGTGTAAAAAGTCAAAAAACACAGTTGGACTTTTGCCATAACCGGAGGGGAGAGACCTTTACTGCCGTGAGGACTTCACTACAGTGCTGTTTACATACCTCATATGGTTGAGGTTGGAGTTTGTGAGTGCAATTTTGTTTTTTAATAATGAAATTGTTTTTATCTATAATACTGCACTTAGATTGTGTGTTCTCCCTTTACTTTGCGCTCTAGGTACATTTTTGTTTTTTGGGTTTGGAGTGGATTTATGCTAGGCAGCAGAACTAAACCGAGGGGAAAGGAAAAAAAACGGATCTTTGAAAAAACGGAACTCTGTATGTGACTGAAAGTAAAGAGGTTTTCTTCCACATATAGATATTAATCACATATGTGTTTTTTGTAATTTTATTGTATGTATGAATTATATGAAATAGTGAAGTATTGATTTATTTGCAAAAACAGGAAATGCACTAAATGTATGATTATTGTATAGTGCAGGGATATTGCCCCAAAAATCACCTCAATCCACAAAACTTGTTTTTAGTGTCAGGTAAATAGCGCTCTATTTTTGTTTTGAAGTTCAAAACTGCCTTATCCTGATGAAAAATCAGAAAAGAGAGAGCAGATAATTCAGAAACTCTTCTAGCAGAAAAGATGGCCAAAAGAAACAACACTTTCCAAGAAAGTAGTTTAATGTCCAAAGAATGCATAGGCTCAAATGGAGGAGTCTGTAAAGCCTTCAAAACCAAATTAAGACTCCAAGGAGGAGAGATTGATTTAATGACAGGCTTGATACGAACCAAAGCCTGAACAAAACAGTGAATATCATGAGGCTTAGCAATCTTTCTGTGAAATAAAACAGAAAGAGCAGAGATTTGTCCCTTCAAGGAACTTGCAGACAAACCCTTATCCAAACCATCCTGAAGAAACTTTATAATTCTAGGAATTCTAAAAGAATGCCAAGAGAATTTATGAGAGGAACACCATGAAATATAAGTCTTCCAAACTCGATAATAAATCTTTCTAGAAACAGATTTACAATCCTGCAACATAGTATTAATCACATAATCAGAGAAACCTCTATGACTAAGCACTAAGCGTTCAATTTCCATACCTTCAAATTTAAAGATTTGAGATCCTGATGGAAAAACGGACCTTGAGACAAAAGGTCCGGCCTTAATGGAAGTGGCCAAGGTTGACAACTGGACATCCGAACAAGATCCACATACCAAAACCTGTGAGGCCATGCTGGAGCCACCAGCAACACAAATTATTGCTCCATGATGATCTTTGAGATCACTCTTAGCAGAAGAACTAAAGGCGGGAAAATATAAGCAGGTTGATAACACCAAGGAAGTGTCAACGCATCAACTGCTTCCGCCTGAGGATCCCTGGACCTGGACAGATATCTGGGAAGCTTCTTGTTTAGATGAGAAGCCATTAGATCCATCTCTGGAAGACCCCACATCTGAACAACCTTAGAAAACACATCCGGATAGAGGGACCACTTCTGAGAAGCGCATATCAACGCAGAAATCTTAGCACAAACTTACTTCACCACCTCCATAGGAGGCAAAGTTTGTAAAACTGAATTGTGGGTGTGGTAAGGGGTGTATTTATAGGCATTTTGAGGTTTGGGAAACTTTGCCCCTCCTGGAAGGATTGTATATCCTATACGTCACTAGCTCATGGACTCTTGCCAATTACATGAAAGAAATATATATTTAGCGCAGAAGATAAAAAGTTAACTCCTTACAGCTAAAATCATGAGGCCTTCATGATAGTTATCAATGGTATTTAAAGTTGCATAAGGGGTCCATATGGGGGAGGGGAGAGAGAGAGAGAACGAAAGAGAGAAAAAGAGAGAAAGAGAGAGAAAAAAAGAGAGAGAGAGCTTTTCTGCTAGACGAAAAACAAATGAGTGAAAAGAAAAAACATAAAAAATTATACTCATTTGACAAAATAATACACATTCATTGCTGAATTATTTTCAGATATGAAGGTACAGTACATTATTGTGAAGCTTACAATTTGTATTGAATGTCTCTTTAAATTGGAAGCATAGTATAATATTTTTCAAAGGTAACCTAAATTTACAAGATAAAAAATTCTCAAAACTGGGGAAGTGCATTTGGATCCTTCGTTAGACTCTGAATGCAGAAGAAGGCCGCTCTCGTGGAATTCGGCTCTTTTTGGAGCCTTCTTCTTGTGAAAGTGCAGCACACTTAAAGGGACATTAAACTCTTCAATATATTAATATAAATGGTTTAATTGCATGTAGTAAAACAACTTTGCAATATACTTTTATTATTTATTTTGTTCTCCCTTCCTGCAATTTAAAGGGACATGAAACCCAAACCATTTCTTTCATGATTCAGACACAGCAAACAATTTTAAAAACAGTATCCAAGTTACTCCAATTATCAAATTTGCTTTGTTCTCATATTATTCATTGTTAAAGAGATATCTAGATAAATAGACAGGTAGCCTACACATGTGTGGTACTACATGATAGGAAATAGTGCTGCCATCTAATGCTCTTGCCAATGTAAAACATTGTTGCAACACTACTGTGATATATAGCTGCTGAAGACACATGCACACCCCTGAACTTGCCTGCCTGCCTGCTTTTCAACAAAGGATTATTATGCCCAGCAGTGAAGGGGATAAGTAGGGAGCATGTAGGGAGCTTCTAGGGTTAATTTTAGCTTTAGCGAAGTAGACAACCCCAAGTATTGATCTAGGCCCATCTTGGTATATTTCATGCCACCATTTCACCGCCAAATGCGATCAAATGAAAAAAAAAACGTTACATTTTTCACAATTTTAGGTTTCTCACTGAAATTATTTACAAACAGCTTGTGCAATTATGGCACAAATGGTTGTAAAAGCTTGTCTGTGATCCCCTTTGTTCAGAAATAGCAGACAATAGCAGACTTTGTTGTTGCTTCTTGGTAATTAGAAGGCCGCTAAATGCAGCTGCGCACCACACGTGTATTATGCCCAGCAGTGAAGGGGTTAATTAGGGAGCTTGTAGGGAGCTTGCAGGGTTAATTTTAGCTTTAATGTAGAGATCAGCCTCCTACCTGACATATCACACCCCCTGATCCCTCCCAAATAGCTCTCTTCCCTCCCCCACCCCACAATTTTCCCCGCCATCTTAAGTACTGGCAGAAAGTTTGCCAGTACTAAAATAAAAGGTATTTCCAAAAAAAACAACATTTTTAGCATATTTACATATGCTGATGTTTAGGATCCCCCCGTAGCCCCCAACCTCCCTGATCCTCCCTCAAACAGCTCTCTAACCCTCCCCCTCTAACATATTGGTAGCTATCTTGGGTACTGACAGCTGTCTGCCAGTACCCAGTTTACAATAAAATATATTTATTTTATTTTTTTATAATTTTTCTGTAGTGATCTCCCCTCCCTCCTTCCGAGATCCCTTAGATCATTTTTATTTTTATTTTTTTTCCCACTTTCTGTTAAAAAAATTTCTGCAGTGTAGCGGTTCCCACCCGCTCCCAAACCGTGCGTGGCTCCCGTGCACGCGCCCCGGCGATCCCGCCCACGATCCTGCCCCCCCTCCACATCACACGGCCCATCGATGGCCGCCCACCCGCCTCCCAGACTGGCTCCCACCCACCAACGATACCGGCCATCGATGTCCGGTGCAGAGAGGGCCACAGAGTGGCTCTCTCTGCATCGGATGGCCAAGGAGAGTTATTTCAGGATGCCTCGATGTCGAGGCATCACTGCAATAACCCTAATGTTGTACAGGGTACGTCGCTGGTATTTAAAGACCAGGTTGTGTGCAACGTACCCTGTACGACATGCGTCGTTAAGGAGTTAATTCTGAATATATACAATTAATGTTAAACAGCTATATTCCATACAGTCATTGGTTGGACACACTAGTAAGCCATTTATAATCATTCTTAATAACCATTCATAATTGACCTCAACAGAAAAGATAACCTAAGTTACAATATGGCGGCGCCCACTGCTTTATGGGTAACTTTACCCTTAATTTGTCCAATATTAAAAATATATGTACAAATTATTCTCAGGCTGATCTTTCCTCTGAATTCAAAATTCAAGCAATGATTTATTTAGTGTTTAATGTCCCTTTAAAGGGCCACTAAACCCAAAATCTGTCTTTCATGATTCAAATAGAACATACAAATTTAAACAACATTACAATTTACTTCTATTATTTATTTTGCTTCCTTTTTTAGATATCTTTATTTGAAGAAAAAGCAATGCACATGGGTGAGCCAATCACATGAGGCGTCTATGTGCAGCAGCCAATCAGCAGCTACTGAGCATATCTAGATATGCTTTGCAGCAAAGAATATCAAGAGAATAAAACAAATTAGATAATAAGGAAGATGTTTATAAATGCATTATCTTTCTAAATCATGAAAGAAAAAATGTGGGTATCATGGCCCTTTAAGGTCTGTGCAAACCCAGATCTTAGTGTGTTTCACTTTAATAAGTAGAAATCTGGATCCGAAAAGAGCCGAATGCCACATGCAGGCACATTCTTCTACATGCTGATTCTAATAAAGCATCAGAATGCACATCCCTATTTTAAACTGAGATAGACTGGAGATAGAGAGGACAATTTATCAAGCTCCAAACGGAGCTTGAGGGCCCATGTTTCTGGCGAGTCTTCAGACTCGCCAGAAACAGCAGTTATGGAGCAGCGATCTAAAGACCTCTGCTCCATAACCTGTCCACCTGCTCTGAGCAGGCGGACAGGAATCGCCACAATTCAACTCGATTGAGTATGATCGGGTTGATTGACACCTCACTGCTGGCGGCCCAATGGTCGCGAGTCTGCAGCGGGCGGCGTTGCACCAGCAGCTCTTGTGACCTGCTGGTGCAATGCTGAATACGGAGAGCGTATTGCTCTCCACATTCAGCGATGTCTGGCAGACCTGATCCACACTGTCGGATCAGGTCCAACAGACATTTGATAATTCGGCCTCAGAGGCTCTACTGACTAACATATGAACTAGGAAGGATTTTCTTACATGCAATCTAGGTTCTCTTCAATTGTCTCAGAATAGTTTATAATTCTGCCATTTGGTGAGAGAGTTACAAAGCAATATACTGTAACTTCCAGTACACCATTAAAAAAAAAGTTTAATTACATTATTAAAAAAGAAAAAAACTTTCCTTCCCATCAATTTGATTTTCAAACACTCCAATTAGTCCTCTTAAGCTAGAGGCTGATGAAATAAAGCTTCTCTGACAGCTGACATTATGTTTTCCCACAGCAGATAACAGATGTAAAAATCAAGGGCTGTTTTGTAGATGATGGATGTTGGTTTATCAAATTCATATTTCTCCATCTGAACTATTTTTGGTGTTGTATTCATTCAACAGCAAAGTGTGAATGCTTACAGAAGCCATTAACTGTAGTAAAAATTAAATATGTGTAGTGTTCTTTAGACTATGTTAAAGGGACATAAAACCCCAAAAAATATTTCATAATTCATATAGAGAATACAAGTTTAAACAACATTCCAATTTACTTTGATTATCTAATTTGATTCATTCTTTAGAAGTTTGCTGTTGAAGAAACATCAATGCGCCTGGGTGAGTCAATTACATGAGGCATATATGTTCATCCACCAATCAGCAGCTACTGATCCTATTTAGATATGCTTTTTTAACAAAGAATATCAAGAGAATGAAACAAATTAGATAATAGAAGTTCATTAGAAAGTTATTTAAATTTGCATGCTCTTTCTAAATCATGAAAGAAAAAAATGTGGGTTTCATGTCCCTTTAAGTCAGTTGTGTTGTGTATAATATCTAATAACATACATATTGCATGCATTGATTGGCTATATTGACAGAAGGATTATAAAACATGAAAAAGCTATCATTAAAGGGGCAGTAAAGTCAAAATTAAAAACACGAAAACAGGTGACACAACTGACGCTATCTCCAAATGACTCTATTGTAAATAAACAATCCCAGGATCTAGAATATTATAAATAACAATATATTTATTATAAAATACAAAATATAAAATTAATGTTAGGACACCGGTATCTAAAAGTATTCAGTAAAAACAATATTCAATAGAAACATATATGCAAACATATATGTGATTCATTCAAAGACAAGATAAGGGTATTATATTGTCCTATTTTCTAGGATAAATTGGGGCGTGCTTAGTTGTTCCAATTGAGCAGTATATTAATATACTGTATTATTATACAATTATTAAAGAGACATGAAACCCAAAAATTTTATTTCATGATTCGGATAGAGAATACAATTTTAAACAACGTTCTAATTTACTAACATTATCTTTTTTTTTTTTTTTTTTTTTTTTTTAAATATTTATTTATGACAAAGACAGAGAAGGTTATTACAATTTCGGTTACCAAGTATAAAAACATGTGTCACAGTGAGTATACATAGTGCATAAATACACACTTAAGTAAAAATAATAAAAAAAAAACATATAAATTAGTTTTTTTTTTAAAAAAAAAAAGAAAGGGTATCTATACATCATTCAAATTTATATAGTGCACTAATAATTATAAAAGTGAACATAGAGAAATGCGTAGTGTAACCAGATAAACCTTTATATAATATCTAGTCTTTCTTTGTCTCTGGAGTTTCCCCCTTTTATCCCTCCCCCATTAGAAAGAACAGAACAAGCCATAGTAACAACATAAAACAAAACAAAACAAAACAAGAAAAAAAAAAAAAAAAAAAAAAAAAAAAGGTTTTTATATTATATCATTGCCTCATAACAGAAATAAGGATCCTCCCTCCCACTCTCTCCCCCCCCCCCATACCATCTCACTCGGCATCCGTTGCCCATTCTTCCGGAAAGCGGCCCCCTAGGATGTTAAGCTGAACAAACTCCGAATTTCTGAAAGGTTTGACTATTTTATTTTGTTGTAAAAGAGGCAGAGATTTTACAAAAGGTTCCCATTTTTTAAAAAATACTTCTAGGTATTTATCTTGCGGGAATGGTATATTATACTGTTCTGTTATAAGTTGATTGCAGAGGGCCATTTTAAATTGGGCCATAGTAGGTGCCAAAGATGCTTTCCATGCCTTAAAAATGAGACTACGTGCTGTTAGTATAATAGTATTTATCAGACTATAGTTCTTAGTAATGCCCTGGTACTTCACCAGAAAGAAGATTTCTACTGGGGAAAAATTATGATTCAGCTTTAAAACCACCATCATCCAGAATGCAATCTTTCCCCAATATTGACCTATTTTGGGGCAGCTCCATAAACAATGGAATAGGTCCGACCCTATAGATGAGCATCTGGGGCATGGCACCTTACTTTTGTACCACTTAGAGAGGACCGCAGGTGTAAGGTATCTCTGCAGCCCAATTTTCATCTGTGATTCCCTCCACGTTGTCGGGACCCAGCTCTGCTGGATTATTTTGAAACTCCCAACAATAGTCTCCTCATCAATTTCTGGAAATAAAGTAGACCACCTAGCAATCATTTCATTAATTTGCAGATTTGAAGCTTTCTGATTTAGCACTAAATATAAGGGGGAGATAGCGTATATTCCTGCCGCATAGATGATAATCCTGGGCTGTAATTCACCCAGAGTCCATTCGTTCCCGTGTTTCCTGTTCAGTTCCCAGAGAAGATGCCTAACTTGAAGATAGGCATAGAATTCTCGCACCCCTAAAGCGAATCGTGTCGCAATTGCATGGAATGTGACTGGCTGCCCATCTGTATCTCGAATTTGACCCAGGGTCTGAAGGCCCTTTGACTCCCATTCTCTAAATATCTGATTATAAATACCAGGGCTAAACTCTGGATTGCCCACTATAGGTAAATATTGTGAGACATGAGGCGGGATTCCCACCTCTGTACACAGTCTTTGCCAGGCTACAATGACGTTCTTAAAGGTGCCTAGGTAGAATATATTAGAAGGCAGGGACGTAAGGGGACAATGCAACAGAGCCTTTAACTTAAAGGGGACTACAGCCTTAGATTCCCAAGTGAAAGATGTAATCTGATCCTTCTCAGTTAGCCAGTCTAAAGCAAATCTGGCTATAATAACCAGGTTATATGTCTGAATGTTAGGAAGTGCCAAGCCAGCTGCTAGCTTAGAATTCATAAGCTTAAGAACGGAGATCCGTGGTCTCTTGCCATTCCAAAGGAATTTGGAGCAAGCTTTATTATATATAGTAATATCTCTTTTGTGTAAAAACCACGGAATATTTTGCAATATATAGAGGAGTTTTGGAAAAATCACTGACTTAATCAGGGTCACACGAGCGGTCAGCGAAATTGGTAACCTAGTCCAGTCCTCGAGCTTTTTCTTGCATGAGTCCAGTACAGACCTATGATTTAGGCTATACCAATCTTCCGCGTTTCTAGATAAACGTAAACCCAGATAAGTAATCTGGGAAACTTCTTGAAAGGGATGCTTCACCCGTGATACTAAGTGTTTATGTATCCACATTAATTCCGATTTTGAAGTATTGATCTTAAATCCGGATATTTCCCCAAACTCTTGGGTTATCCTCTGTAGGATAGGCAACGATACTTTAAGATTAGATATAAATATGAGGAGATCATCTGCGTATTGGAGAAGCACCAGTTTCTCCCCCGCCCATGTAATCCCTTCCAGTTCTTGTCGTAATCGGATAGCTAAGGGTTCTATACTAAGATTAAACAGGAAAGGTGAAAGCGGACAACCCTGTCTAGTCCCTCTAAATAGATCAAATCGTTGTGTAGAAGTATTATTAATAATCACCGCAGAGGAGGGGGTACTATAAATCAGGCGTATGTAGTTGGTAAAAAATCCTGAAAACCCAAAACGTTCCAACGCAAAGAATAGATGATCCCAACTGACCCTATCAAAGGCCTTCTCGGCATCAACCGTAAGAATGGCCCTGTCTATATTGTCGCCAGATTCTGCAAATTTGTATTTGTTAGAGAAAGATTCGAGCAAAATCAGAAGTTTCCTCGTATTCTTTACGGGATTGCGTCCAGGCATGAAGCCGGTTTGATTCTCATGGATTAGCTCGCCCATAAAGGGTTTCAGTCGTGAGGCTATGATAGCTGCTAACAGTTTATAATCAGTGTTCAGGACCGAGATAGGTCTAAAGGAGCTGGGTTGCTCAGGGTCCTTACCCTTTTTTAGAATCAGCGAAATATTTGCAGAAGCAAAGAGAGAAGAACATCGAGTGTTCTCTGAAAAATAAAAATTGAATAACTTAGTCAATATAGGTAATACCTGTGGTTGTAGAATTCTGTAGTACTCAATAGGAAGAGCATCCGGGCCGGCAGCCTTGTTAGATTTCGCCTTCTTAATTGCCCATGATATTTCCTCCTCCGTAATGGGAGTGTTAATAATGTCTCTGGCCTCTAAAGCCAGACATGGTACTTTGATCTTGCTCCAGAATGCCTCTTTCTTATCTATATCAAGGGGATCTTGTTCATACAAAGTCTGGAAGAATTCAGAGAACACTCTTTCAATATCTGGGTGGTTCGTATATCTCTTATCTCCATGTTTGATAGCGGTGATAGCCTGTCTAGGCGAGAAGTTCGCTAATCTCGCTAAGAATTTCGCCGATCTGCCCGTGTAACCCCCGTATCTAGCTTTCAATCTAATTTCTTCCTGGGCACTAATCTGTTTCATGTGTGTGTCTCGAAGAGTCTTAGCTGTAGTGTAGGCCTCCCAAGTTTCTCTGGTATGTTTACTGACATAGGCTCTATAAGCGTTCTTAACACGATTAGCTAATTGTCTAGTCACTGAGCTACAATGTTTTGACCAGAAGCGCGTATAAGATTTAATCTCTCCGCGTAAGACGGCCTTGGAAGCTTCCCAGAATGTCTCAATTTTAACCATATAATTGCCATTATTATTTTGATAATCTGCCCACTTCGATCGTACGTGTTGCTGAAATTTTATATTATTACATAGATGTCTGGGGAAGGAAATATAATTTGATCCCGACCGCATCTGGCCAGTGTCAAGCTTTAGTACAATAACAGCGTGATCAGAGATAACTATATCTTCGATTCCAGAGATCCAATTTCGGCCAAGCATTGTTTCTGATATCAGAAAATAGTCAAGCCGGGAGAATGAACGCTGGACATGAGATACACACGTATAAGTACGATCGTCCGGGTTCTGTACCCGCCATAAATCGACCAGGCCCAGATGCGAACATAATTTCTGAAAGATGCGTACCTTCCTACCTCTGCTGATTAAAGCTCTTTTATTAGAGCTATCTAAAAGGGGGTCAGCTAGCAAGTTAAGATCTCCTGCAATAATTAGATTTAATCCAATAAATTTATGGAGCTTTACGGACAGAACTGACCAGAATGTATGGTCAATTTGATTGGGTCCGTATATGTTGCAAATTATATATCTAATATGCTTAATTTCTATTTCAAGTATTAAAAATCTCCCTTCGGGATCAGCCTCCATATTAATTATATGATAATCCAATCTCCGGTTTATCAATATTGCGACCCCCCTCTTCCTTGAAGTGAATGGAGCTGCTACCACTTCCCCTACCCACTTAGATTTAAGTTTGGGGGTTTCGGTGATATTAAGATGTAGTTCCTGTAGGAGAACTATATCGGGGTTAAATTTCCCCAAATGTTTTATTATAGCTTTTCTTTTAATTGGTGAATTAATACCCCCTACATTCCAGGATAGTAACTTAAGATTATATGCCATCAATATTATTTACATTCCATGATAGAAATTTAAGATTATATGCCATCAATATTATTCAACTTACCGGCCCCTACCCTCAGAAGGTGTTCCATAGGTTCTAAAACATAACTGGGGACCGCTGTCCGGAAGGTGACAGTCAAGACAGAAAAGGAGGCGGGGGGAGGAGGAGAGGGAAAGGGAAAGGAGAGGAGAAGAGAAAAAAGGAAAGAAAACAAAAAAAAAAAAAAAAAATTATTTTTTTTAAAAAAACCACCATTACTATAGCTAACATAGATTGCACTTATGGAAACCATATAGCCTGCCAAAAAACATCTCATGTTAGTTAACTGATTAAATTCTAAGATCAAAAAAAGCATATCTTTAATATAATTCGATACGTGATCAGGGTACCCCTGATTCCCTACAGTAAGTCTCTGCCTCCATAACATTATTAAGTGTGTGTGTATTACCATCTTTCTGTACAATTAACTTTGCGGGGTAAATCCATCTAATATCGTAGTTCTCCCTCCGTAGTCCCCCATAGAAAACAGACATGTCTCTTATTTGCACTTGTGAAAAACATATAGCCATCAAAAACATAACCCTTAATAATTAAATGTTTAAATTCTAAGATCAAAAAGCATATCCTTAATACAATTCGGTACCTGGTCATGGTATCCCTGTTTCCCTACAGAAGGTCTCTGCCTCCATAACATTATTGAGTGTGTGTGTATTACCATCTTTCTGTACTATTAGCTTTGCGGGATAAATCAGTCTGATATTGTAGTTTTCTTTCTGTAGTCTCCCATAAAAAAAAAGACATATCTCTTCTCTTAGTTAGTGTTTCAGAGGAGAAGTCTTGGAACATTAGTAGTTTATGGGGGCCTACGGAGAGAGAGCCACATTTCCTGTAATGTTTGAGATATAATAACTTGTCTTGGAAGTTCACGAACTTAAAGATTACTGGCCTGGGTCGTGCGACCTCACTGTGCTCACGCTTTTGACCTATCCTATGTACTCTCTCGATCAAAAAGGGAGCAGCAGGAGCCGGAATCTGTAAAGCCTGGGGTAGTATAATGGTGGCAAAATTCATTAAGTCTTGAAATTCAGGGGACTCAGGCAGACCGATCACTTTAAGATTATTACGTCTCGATCGGTCCTCAAGGTCCTCCACCTTGGCCTGCAAGGACGAAATGATTTTGCTATGAGTGTCCATTGTAGGATCCGTTACATTAAGTCTGTCCTCTAGATCCGAGATCCGATTCTCTATTTCCTCAAGTCTTGAGGAAAACTGCCTAACCTCTAAAGTGAGGTTTGATATCTCACTTCTGATCTCCTGCTTGATCATATCGAATTGAGGTGTAAGTAATTTGGCCACTTCAGCTGCAAATTCTGGCATATTAATGGGAAAGGGATTGGGGATACTTTTTTCCAGTGGTGAGACTATACTAGAGTCCAGATTCCTGCTGCCCCCTTTTTTGTCCCTTGCTTTAGGAGGCATATTGGAGGGTGAGCTTTTTGGATTAATGTATTTGTCCATGGACAGGACGTGACTGTAACTTGTCTGTGCTGTGACAGTTACTATCTATATAGCTTACAGATAAGGGAGACAACTCCGAATTCTCAAACAAGTACTTATAGTGCTCTAACCGGTTGTTACTAGGTGATAAATCTCATGCAGCAACCCTCTATATTATATGTGTAATACAATTGGTAAAAAAAAATATAGAAAAAAAAAAAAAAAAATAGAAAAAAAACCCCCCAATGTGTGCTCTACAAGTGATATAGTGTTTTTTTGTTTCACTTACACTCCCAAAGTTCCCTAAAAATTTAACTTTTATCTAGAATACTATGCTTTCTGAAAACTCTGTTCTCAGTTTCTAAACTCCTTCTGGTGTATGTTACAGTGTCGATTTAAACCTCATGATACAAGACTTTTAGCTATACAGATGAATATAGAATAAAAAGATATAAAAATTGTAGATAGATATTTTTTTAGTATATAGCCACCCTACAAGGAATTACCTGCCCCACATTAAATTTGCAATAATTTGTAGCTAAAGATTAATCTAAAGGGAATATCCTTCAATGCCCTAATATTTAGTACTATTAACTTAAGGATAGCATTCAGGTGAGAGAATGAATTTATCAAAGCCTGTGTGGCATACTGCCCATTTTATATCATTTATCTACCATGCGTAGAAATCAACCTCAACACTCTCTAGCACGGGTTAACTGTCAGCAAAGGAAAATCTGTAAAAATCAGCCCCTTATGTTTTTGCCTCAGATAACACCGCAAAGCAAGTTACTCATATAAGTGCTCATCTCCTTACTCTTGCTTCCAGGGGAAACAAACCCTTCTGCTTAGACCTATAATGCTCAAAATTTGACAGACCTGTGGAGGACAAGCAAGATATATTATGCACATTTAGGTGAAATATGGATCTCAGTCCTTCAAACCCCAAATTGAGTGTCATTGGCCCCAAACTCAGTCCATCACCCCCAGTTCAATATCACAGTAGCAATTTGCACAGTCCATTGAGGGTGTCAGTGCAGACAATAAATCCCACAAGTGCTAAGACTACGCACTGTACTCAGCAGGGCACCCGGACAAACATATATGATGAGCAAGCTTAAAGTACCTCTTTTTTTTTTTTTTTTCCGTCGGCAGAGAACCGATAGACAAACCTAGATGTAGTTCCTCGGGGCAGATATCTGGAGCCTCCTTGAGATCTGTACCCACTCGATCGTCATAAGATGCGAACTGCCAGAGCTAGGAGAACTCTGGCTGCACTCCAGATGAGCAAATACCTGCGCGGTAAACCAGCCTGCCCGCACTGAAGCGGGAGTCAATCATACAGCCGCCCAAGCCAATCTTCTTCGCTCCGGGAACAGCCTGCAAGGAGAAAAGAGCGCCAGCCAAGCGGTAACCAAGTCCGCTGTATGGAAACGCTTCCAGTACCTCACGATGGGGGAGGAGCTAATTCTTTGGCAGCATGCCCATCCAGGGGGCTCAGATTCGGGCTTCTTGCTACCCGCAACTCTCATCCAGGGAGAGGGACTCCGCTCACATGTTCCCAGTATTCTCTGGTGTACTCGCAATACCGGAGTCTTTCGTGGTGCAGGTCCAGGCTTGGCGGGGACAAGAAGAGCCTTCCGCTCGCATGTAGCAGCTGCTCTGCCAGGTGAGTGCTGCGGCAGCGGCTTAGTATAACCTGCCTCCAAAACGTGTTGTTTATAAAGAAACCAGTCTTTGTGCAGGTGGGCTCAAGAGGTTCTTTAGAAAACGGAGTTTGGGTAGCAGGTGCATTAAGTAGGTAGACTCGTAGCCACAGATATACAGCCCTGCAGAGCGTTAGAAATGCTTATCTGACAGCGTCTCATTCCAGTGTTTGTGGGTCCATGTAGAAATGGTGTGCACCAGCCAGCGTGCACTCCTAGGCTGCAAAACGTTAACTTCCCATGCCGGACCAAAGTCCTGTAGCCCAGACCTATACGTGGCCAAGGGCAAAAAAGGCATCTGTTGGTGGTGTATTAGGCCTCACACAGAGGTGCGTAGCTTCCACAGCACCTGCAGCTACCTGCATGCTCCGCCTCCAACAGGAAGTTCCGACCTTACTAACATTATCTAATCTGTTTCATACTCTTGGTATCACTTGTTGAAGGCGCACTACTGGTTTCTAACTAAACACATGGGTGAGCCAATGACAATCGGTATATATATATGCAGCAACCAATCAGCAGCTAGATCCTAGGTTCTCTGCTGCTCCTGAGCTTGCCTAGATAAACCTTTCAGCAAAGGATAACAAGAGAAGGAAGCAAATTAAATAATAGAAGTAAATTGGAAAGTTGTTTAAAATTGTATTCTCTATCTGAATCATGAAAGAACCATTTTGGGTTTCATGTCCCTTTAATGTTCCCACAATGAGTGTCTCTTATTTCAAATGTGACATAAAATGCTGAGAATTTAATAATATAACAAAGTAATTGTTGGTCTGTAGACAGTGTAACAATGTTACCTTATTTCATCCTGATCTCACTGCAGCGTGAATTACTCACGTGGTGGATCACGGTCCTCCGTGGAAGTCTTTTAATCAGCAAATTATTTCTTTTTGTTGACAGTGCCCTATTCTTCTAATTTTTTTTTGGTTATCTGTATTAGAGTTGCTGCAAAAAACTGCAGGTTGTGCATCCGCTGTAAGTGCCGCTGGTGGGGTGTCCTGGTTAAAGGGACACTGAACCCAAATGTTTTTATTTTGTGATTCAGAGAGAGCATGCAATTTTAAGCAACTTTCTAATTTACTCCTAATATCAATATTTCTTCGTTTTATTGCTATCTTTATTTGAAAAAGAAGGCATCTAACCTATTTTTTTTTGTTCAGAACGCTGGACAGAGCTTGTTTATTGGTGAGTGAATTTATCCAGCAATCAGCAAGAACAACCCAGGTTGTTTAACAAAAATGGGCCGGCATCTTAACTTACATTCTTGCATTTTAAATAAAGATACCAAGAGAATTAAGAAAATGTGATAATAGGAGTAAATTAGAAAGTTGCTTAAAAAAATCTGAATCACAAAAGAAAAAAAATGGGTTCAGCATCCCTTTAAGTATCTTTACTTTTTTTCCACAGAACCTCCATTTCAACCAGCTCCAATGTGAAATCCAGTCTCAGGTATTCTACGCGTTTCGGCTTGTCAGCCTTTGTCAAGATACCTAAGAACATCATTCTGCTCCTTATAAAGGCTCTTTTGGCACCTCCTATTGTATTTAACTCTTTAATTATTTTTACAAGAAAAATACATTTCAAGATTGATTATATTTGTACATCAGAAATCGGGAGTATTTATAATACAATATGGGAAAAGAATTTGAACTTATAGATTAGGCTGCCTACGCTAATTTAGACGAAATGGGAAAAAAAAAAGTCATATATATTTTATTAAAGAGTAAAAACTAAGTAGACTCATAAGAGCTCAGGAGTGTGCATGTGACTTTAGTACTCTATGGCAGCAGTATTTTTTAATATTATTTGTAGCTTTGTGAGAAAAATGCTAACACTAAAACAGTAATAACTTTTACTAGAAGCATTTTTGCCAATACATGTATATTGCAGATGTGTTTCTATTCAAAGATGTAATTAAAGGGAAAATAAACCCAATTTTTTTCTTTCATGATTCGGATAGAGCATGCAATTTTAAGCAACTTTCTAATTTACTCCTATTATCATTTTTTCTTCATTCTCTTGCTATCTTTATTTGAAAAAGAAGGCATCTAAGCTAAGGAGCCAGCCAATTTTTGTTTAGAAAGCTAGACAGCATTTGTTTATTGGTGGGTGAATTTATCCACCAATCAGCAAGAACAAACCAGGTTGTTCACCAAAAATGGGCCCGGCATCTAGACTTAGATTCTTGCTTTTCAAATAAAGATACCAAGAGACTGAAGAAAATATTATAATAGGAGTAAAGGAGAAAGTTGCTTAAAATTGCAGGCTCTATCTGAATCACAAAAGAAAAAATTTGGGTTCAGTGTCCCTTTAATCTATGTGCATTTAAATTTTGACCAGAATATTCCATTTAAGCATGGTTACAGTAATGTTTTAGCAAAAGATAAGTACCCAACAGATAAAGGAGACGCATAACAAGTAAGGGACAAATTGTGTATTATTGTAAAGTCTTAAAAGGTGACAAACAATAAATTATTATAGAAAAATACAGGTGTTTTAGTGTGGTGCTATTTGAAACCCTTGCTACATATACTTCTCTGTTCTCACAACAGAAAAAAGGTGATTTTTTTGGATAGAAAATAGTGTATATGGGCGCTAGAAGAAAGCTATAGGGTTAATTGTAATTTCAAATATTTGATGTATATCAAATGATCATAAGTGAAATGAAAATATTTGCAAAGTGTATTTGCATATTTTATTTGCCGATAAAAAATAGAAAATAATAAAAATAGATAATAATTTAAAAATGTGTTATTTGTGCTTGCATGAAACAAAATCTTCAACAAAGGATAACTATTTTTGTGCTTCCATGAAACAAAATCTTCAACAAAGAATAACTATGTTATCAAAAAATTGTTGCATGTTCAACAAAGGGTAACTATGATATCAAAAAATAGTTGAAAATAATGTGTTATTTGTGGTTTCATAAAACAAAATCTTCAACAAAGGATAACTATGTTATTTTGTGCTTGCATGAAACAAAATCTTTAACAAAGGATAACTATAAAAAGTAATAGAATTTTAAACAAAGGCTGAGTATAATACTAAAAAATAGTTGAATTAAAATGTGTTGTATGTGCTTACATGAAACAAATTCTTCAACAAAGGATATCGAAATACCAAAAAACAGTTTAATACATATTTATAACAATCTTATGATTGTGTTGTTAATACAAATTCTCTTTAAAATTTACATAATAGGACCGGTCATTTCTTTAGTTTGATTGTACTATATTCAATCAAAAAAAATATAAAAATATAAAAAATATAAAATTACAAAATATTGCAAATACACAGTCTCAAAGCGCTTGAAAAGTCTCCTTTTGAGAATTCTCCTTTTGCAAAATGGAACCACCTGTATCAGTTAAATCATTTGAATAGTAACTGAATAACAACGGTTTTAATTCAAAAGTTCAGCACTTAGAATTTTATCCTTTTTAATAGAAATTTTAAAAGTGTCCCTTTAGTATTGTGGTACTTTTAACTCTTTAAGCTTAATTCAAGTAGTAGGTGAGATGTTTTAAAATGCCTTTATAAGAGTGTACTTGGAATTCACGTTAAAAGTCCATATAAGACTTTGTATACAGCTGATAGCGGTATGCTAGCACACTACGTCCGGACTACCTTTTGCTTGATGTTGCTCTTTAGTTATATACTCCTTCCTGATAATATGAACATAGCTTCAGCACAGGTGTCTGTGGGGTCTCGTAACGTCTGCTTAGTCCACTCACCGCTTCTCCAATGTGGTCTGTTTGGTCCGTGTCACCTAATCCTAACACCAAGTCAGGAGGAATTTCAAGTGTATTGATCCATAATCTGTAAAGAAAAACCGTACTCTGTGCAGAGTTTGTGGATGAAAAAGTAGTCCCTTATAATCCGATATAATCCTTCTTCTGTATGAGATTATCTTTTATAAAGGTACACCATCAACGCGTTTCAACGATAAACGGCTTTAACGGTGAAACAAAATCAGGATAATAAAAAGGTAGAAATCAGTTTTATGTTGTTTTCGGGAGGAAACATTTTCGACTTCAGAGGTATTAAACAACAGAAACATTTTGGGTTAGTGTCAAAATAAAAAAACACTGAGAATACCGGAGCGTTGTTATCTTTCGAAAATGAGCACAAAATTGTGACCAGCACCATAATTAGCTAGTGCCACTACTGTAATCAAATCGCAAGAATAAATATTTTTTTTATCATTTTGAAAAACATAATTTATGTAAGAACTTACCTGATAAATTCATTTCTTTCATATTAGCAAGAGTCCATGAGCTAGTGACGTATGGGATATACATTCCTACCAGGAGGGGCAAAGTTTCCCAAACCTTAAAATGCCTATAAATACACCCCTCACCACACCCACAATTCAGTTTAACGAATAGCCAAGAAGTGGGGTGATAAGAAAAAAGTGCGAAAGCATATAAAATAAGGAATTGGAATAATTGTGCTTTATACAAAAAAATCATAACCACCACAAAAAAAGGGTGGGCCTCATGGACTCTTGCTAATATGAAAGAAATGAATTTATCAGGTAAGTTCTTACATAAATTATGTTTTCTTTCATGTAATTAGCAAGAGTCCATGAGCTAGTGACGTATGGGATAATGACTACCCAAGATGTGGATCTTTCCACACAAGAGTCACTAGAGAGGGAGGGATAAAATAAAGACAGCCAATTCCTGCTGAAAATAATCCACACCCAAAATAAAGTTTAACGAAAAACATAAGCAGAAGATTCAAACTGAAACCGCTGCCTGAAGTACTTTTCTACCAAAAACTGCTTCAGAAGAAGAAAATACAACAAAATGGTAGAATTTGGTAAAAGTATGCAAAGAGGACCAAGTTGCCGCTTTGCAAATCTGATCAACCGAAGCTTCATTCCTAAACGCCCAGGAAGTAGAAACTGACCTAGTAGAATGAGCTGTAATCCTATGAGGCGGAGTCTTACCCGACTCAACATAGACAAGATGAATTAAAGATTTCAACCAAGATGCCAAAGAAATGGCAGAAGTTTTCTGGCCTTTCTAAAACCGGAAAAGATAACAAATAAACTAGAAGTCTTTCGGAAATACTTAGTAGCTTCAACATAATATTTCAAAGCTCTAATAACATCCAAAGAATGCAACGATTTCTCCTTAGAATTCTTAGGATTAGGACATAATGAAGGAACCACAATGTCTCTACTAATGTTGTTAGAATTCACAACTTAGGTAAAAATTCGAAAGAAGTTCGCAACACCGCCTTATCCTGATGAAAAATCAGAAAAGGAGACTCACAAGAAAGAGCAGATAATTCAGAAACTCTTCTGGCAGAAGAGATGGCCAAAAGGAACAAAACTTTCCAAGAAAGTAATTTAATATCCAATGAATGCATAGGTTCAAATGGAGGAGCTTGAAGAGCCCCCAGAACCAAATTCAAACTCCAAGGAGGAGAAATTGACTTAATAACAGGCTTTATACGAACCAAAGCTTGTACAAAACAATGAATATCAGGAAGAATAGCAATCTTTCGTGAAAAAGAACAGAAAGAGCAGAGATTTGACCTTTCAAGGAACTTGCGGACAAACCCTTATCTAAACCATCCTGAAGAAACTGTAATATTCTCGGTATTCTAAAAGAATGCCAAGAAAAATGATGAGAAAGACACCAAGAAATATAAGTCTTCCAGACTCTATAATATATCTCTCTGGATACAGATTTACGAGCCTGTAACATAGTATTACTCACAGAGTCAGAGAAACCTCTTTGACCAAGAATCAAGCGTTCAATCTCCATACCTTTAAATTTAAGGATTTCAGATCCTGATGGAAAAAAGGACCTTGAGACAAAAGGTCTGGTCTTAACGGAAGAGTCCACGGTTGGCAAGAGGCCATTTGGACAAGATCCGCATACCAAAACCTGTGAGGCCATGCCGGAGCTACCAGCAGAACAAACGAGCATTCCTTCAGAATCTTGGAGATTACTCTTGGAAGAAGAACTAGAGGCGGAAAGATATAGGCAGGATGATACTTCCAAGGAAGTGATAATGCATCCACTGCCTCCGCCTGAGGATCCCGGGATCTGGACAGATACCTGGGAAGTTTCTTGTTTAGATGAGAAGCCATCAGATCTATTTCTGGAAGTTCCCACATTTGAACAAACTGAAGAAATACCTCTGGGTGAAGAGACCATTCGCCCGGATGCAACGTTTGGCGACTGAGATAATCCGCTTTCCAATTGTCCATACCTGGGATATGAACCGCAGAGATTAGACAGGAGCTGGATTCCGCCCAAACCAAAATTCGAGATACTTCTTTCATAGCCAGAGGACTGTGAGTCCCTCCTTGATTGATGTATGCCACAGTTGTGACATTGTCTACCTGAAAACAAATGAACAACTCTCTCTTCAGAAGAGGCCAAGACTGAAGAGCTCTGAAAATTGCACGGAGTTCCAAAATATTGATCGGAAATCTCACCTCCTGAGATTCCCAAACCCCTTGTGCCGTCAGATACCCCCACACAGCTCTCCAACCTGTAAGACTTGCATCTGTTGAGATTATAGTCCAGGTCGGAAAAACAAAGAAGCCCCCTGAACTAAACGATGGTGATCTGTCCACCATGTCAGAGAGTGTCGTAAAATCGGTTTAAAGATATTAATTGAGATATCTTTGAGTAATCCCTGCACCATTGGTTCAGCATACAGAGCTGAAGAGGTCGCATGTGAAAACGAGCAAAGGAGATCGCATCTGATGCAGCAGTCCTAAGACCCAACATTTCCATGCATAAGGCTACCAAAGGGAATGATTGTGACTGAAGGTTTTGACAAGCTGATATCAATGTTAAACTTCTCTTGTCTGACAAGGACAGAGTCATAGACACTGAATTTATCTAGAAACCTAAAAAGGTTACCCTTGTCTGAGGAATCAATGAACTGATTGGTAAATTGATCCTCCAACCATGAACTTGAAGAAACAACACAAGTCGATTCGTATGAGATTCTTCGAAAATGAGAAGACTGAGCAAGTACCAAGATATCGTCCAAATAAGGAAATACCAAAACCCTATTCTCTGATTACAGAAAGAAGGGTACCGAGAACCTTTGAAAAAAATTCTTGGAACTGAGGCTAGGCCAAACGGTAGAGCCACAAAACTGGTAATGCTTGTCTAAAAAGAGAATCTCAGACACTAAAAGTGATCTGGATGAATCGGAATATGCAGATACACATCCTGTAAATCTATTGTAGACATATAATGCCCTTGCTAAACAAAAGGCAGGATAGTCTTACAGTAACCATCTTGAATGTTGGTATCCTAACATAACGATTCAATAATGATAGATCCGGAACTGGTCTGAAGGAATTGACCTTCTTTGGTACAATGAAGAGATAAAATAAAACCCCAGCCCCTGTTCCAGAACTGGAACTGGCATAAATACTCCAGCCAACTCTAGATCTGAAACACATTTCAGAAATGCTGAGCCTTTGCTGTGTTAACTGGGACACGGGAAAGAAAAGAATCTCTTAGCAGGAGGCCTTAACTTGAAGCCAATTCTGTACCTTTCTGAAACAATGTTTCTGAAACCAGAGATTAAGAACGGAATTGATCCAAATTTCTTTGAAGAAAACGTAATCTGCCCCATACCAGCTGAGCTGAAATAAGGGCCGCACCTTCATAGGTACTTAGGAGCTGGCTATAGGTTTCTATAAGGCTTGGATATATTCCAAACTGGAAATAGTTTCCAAACTGATACCGCTCCTGAGGATGAAGGATCAGGCTTTTGTTCCTTGTTGTGAGGAAAGGAACGAAAATGATTATTTACCCTGGAAAGAAAGGGAAAGCAAAGTTGACTTAGAAGACATGTCAGCATTCCAAGTTTAATCCATAAAGATTTTCTAGCTAAAATAGCTAGAGACATATACCTGACATCAACTCTAATGATATCAAAAGATGGTATCACCAATAAAATTATTAGCATGTTATAGAATAATAATAATGCTATAAAATTATGATCTGTTACTTGTTGCGCTAAAGCTTCTAACCAAAAAGTTGAAGCTGCAGCAACATCCGCTAAAAATATAGCAGGTCTAAGAAGATTACCTGAACATAAGTAAGCTTTTCTTAGAAAGGATTCAATTTTCCTATCTAAAGGATCCTTAAATGAAGTACTATCTGCTGTAGGAATAGTAGTACATTAGCAGGAGTAGAGACAGCCCCATAACCTTAGGGATTTTTGTCCCAAAAAACTCTAATCTGTCAGATGGCACAGGATATAATTTGCTTAAACGTCTAGAAGGAGTAAATAAATTACCCAAATTATTCCATTCCCTGGAAATTACTTCAGAAATAGCATCAGGGAGATAAAACACTTCTGGAATAACTACAGGAGATTTAAAAACCTTATTTAAACGTTTACATTTAGTATCAAGAGGACCAGAATCCTCTATTTCTAATGCAAATAATACTTCTTTAAGTAAAGAACGAATAAATTCCATCTTGAACAAATACAAAGATTTATCAGCATCAACTTCTGAGACAGAGACCTCTGAACCAGAAGAACCATTATCAGTATCAGAATGATGATGTTCATTTAAAAATTCATCTGAAAAAAGAGAAGTTTTAAAAGACTTTTATGTATACTAGAAGGAGAAATAACAGACATAGCCTTCTTAATGGATTTAAAAAATAAAATCTCTTATGTTATCAGGAACACTCTGAAAATTAGATGTTGACGGAACAGCAACAGGTAATGTAACAGTACTAAAGGAAATTTTATCTGCATTAATAAGTTTGACATGACATGCAATACAAATAACAGCTGGAGAAACAGATACCAAAAGTTTATAGCAGATACACTTAGCTTGGTAGCTCCAGCACTGTGCAGTGATTTTCCTGAAGTATCTTCTGACTCAGTTGCAACGTGGAACATCTTGCAATATGAAAAAGAAAAAAAACAACATATAAAGCAAAATTGATCAAATTCCTTAAATGACCGTTTCAGGAATGGGAAAAAAATGCCAGTGAACAAGCTTCTAGCAACCAGAAGCAATAAATAATGAGACTTAAATAATGTGGAGACAAAAATGACGCCCATATTTTTTAGCGCCAAAAAAGACGCCCACATTATTTGGCGCCTAAATGCTTTTGGCGCCAAAAATGACGCCACATCCGGAATGCCGACATTTTTGGCGCAAAATAACGTCAAAAAAATGACGCAACTTCCGGCGACACGTATGACGCCGGAAACGGAAATAGAATTTTTGCGCCAAAAAAGTCCGCGCCAAGAATGACGCAATAAAATGAAGCATTTTCAGCCCCCGCGAGCCTAACAGCCCACAGGGAAAAAGTCAAATTTTAAGGTAAGAAAAAATGTTAAATTAAAATGCATTATCCCAAATATGAAACAGACTGTCTGAAAATAAGGAAAGTTGAACATTCTGAGTCAAGGCAAATAAATGTTTGAATACATATATTTAGAACTTTATAAACAAAGTGCCCAACCATAGCTTGGAGTGTCACAGAAAATAAGACTTACTTACCCCAGGACACTCATCTACATATAGCAGATAGCCAAACCAGTACTGAAACGAGAATCAGCAGAGGTAATGGTATATATAAGAGTATATCGTCGATCTGAAAAGGGAGGTAAGAGATGAATCTCTACGACCGATAACAGAGAACCTATGAAATAGACCCCGTAGAAGGAGATCACTGCATTCAAATAGGCAATACTCTCCTCACATCCCTCTGACATTCACTGCAGGCTGAGAGGAAAACCGGGCTCCAACTTGCTGCGGAGCGCATATCAACGTAGAATCTAGCACAAACTTACTTCACCACCTCCATCGGAGGCAAAGTTTGTAAAAACTGAATTGTGGGTGTGGTGAGGGGTGTATTTATAGGCATTTTAAGGTTTGGGAAACTTTGCCCCTCCTGGTAGGAATGTATATCCCATACGTCACTAGCTCATGGACTCTTGCTAATTACATGAAAGAAATGAAAATGATGGTAAATCCAAGCATTTAACAAACGCTAGGATTTACCATCACTAAAAAAAAACCCTCAAGTTTCTGTCATCAATTACTAAAACACGGGTGCTAAACTAACACTTTCTTTGCTGAAGTATATTGCTAAAATAAGCGCCTCCGGACGCCCACGACACTGCGCTCCTTTACCAATGAGGTGACGTTTCCACCTCTAGCCATGCTAGGATGTCAGTTGACATGCATGGCTATAGGTTTAGAGGTGGAAACGTCACCTATTTGAAGAATAGCGTTGTGCCGTGGGACGCTGGAGGCGCTGATTTTATTGATATACTTCAGCACAGAAAGGGTGAGTTTAGCACCCGTTTTTTTAGTAATTGATAACAGAAACTAGTGTTTATTTTTAGTGATGGTAAATCCAAGTGTTTGTTAAACGCTTAGATTTACCATCACCTTAAGACAAGACACTATTATATTGGTAAATTAGGGCCTTTGATCATTTTGTCTTCTACGTCTAATGAAAAAATATATTTGTTTTCCTTAAACATATACATGTGCAATTATATTTATTTGTTATCTGTCTAGGTCTTTGGATTCCTGAACTTCATCCTCTGGGCTGGAAATATTTGGTTTGTGTTTAAGGAGACAGGTTGGCACGCTTCTGGCCAGAGATACCCGACAGAAACAATGGAAAAGCCGTCAAGTGGTTGTAACCAATCTTTAAATCAAGGAGGATTTAATCAAGACAGCTATGGACCATCCCCTGGATATAACCAACAACAAGGGGCATTTGGCCAACAACCACCATTTGGTCAACCAAGTGGACTTGTCCCACAAAACTATAACCAGGCTCGGTATAATCAAACGGGTCCAACAGCATTTACAAATCAAATTTAAAATGCAAAAAAGGTTTCCTCTAATGAAATGCAGACAGCTAATGTTGCAAAGGCACAAACATTTTCTAAGTAAAGAATTCTGAAAGAGTAAAGGTATGGTAATACGTTGATGCTGAGATAGATATAGATATACTGTATATACTGCTCAAGGATTATACGTTTTTGATGGATTAAAGAATAATAGATCAGAGAGAATCATGTATAAAACAGTCTTTTTGAGTGTAGAAATTCTAATTGCATTTTTGAAGCCCTAAGATTCACATGAAACTATATTAGAAATGTATTTTCATTTAGCAAACAAAATTTGTATTTTCTTGCATGCTATGGCTATCTCTATGTGTTAGTGTGCATGTGTGTACTGGATAATTGTGGGTAATCACATAACTTCAATAAATTGTATTAGGCAGATTTGAATTAAACAACAGGAAATTCATTATTTAAAAAAAAATAAAAAAAATCTGTGTTAAATATTCCATTTGCCATTCATAAAATAATCTGTATTTTATTTTGCATGAACATATTTAGTTCTGCCTTGTTCCATTATGCATTTTGCTATTGTTTAAAAAAACAATTGCATGTATGGTTTAAGAACTGTGAAGAGCATATATGTATGATGTTAAATTTAAGATGTTTATAGAAAATGTCATAGAACTTAGCATAACATTTATTTATTTTAATTATGTAGCGCTACATAAATATACAAAATAA
This sequence comes from Bombina bombina, assembly GCF_027579735.1. NCBI lineage: Eukaryota > Metazoa > Chordata > Amphibia > Anura > Bombinatoridae > Bombina > Bombina bombina. The sequence goes on from NC_069505.1 coordinate 337,103,917, forward strand.
TTTTATAGCTTCTAATTTGGTCCTGTATCTTGAATATGTTTGTGCTAGTTTACATTGATGTGCATGAATATGAGCTGAAAATTTTCATGGAGTATATATATATATATATATATATATATATATATATATATATATATATATATATATATATATATATATATATATATATATATATATGTTTAAATAAAATACAGTTTATTGGGTAAACATGATTAAATTAAACATAATAGACGATAGAATTTGAAGCTTATCTTAAGCGTTTTGTGAGAACTTTTAAATATATGAAATTTTCTTAAAGATGTCTGAACCATTGTGATACTAGTATTTGTACCCATTCTTGATATTTTGACGTTTGAAACTTACGGTTAGTTTTATTAGTGTACAGTTAAAAAAAAAAAAAGTTTGAGAAAAACTATATTATTCTGTTCTAATTTCTAAAAATTAGAAACCAGTATTTTATGCATTGTCTAGTAAAAAATATTTCCTACTTTTAAAATGTTAATTATTCAATGTGAGATTGTTTCCAAAAAATAATAAAATGTGATAATTCAATGATTTCAGTAATGTCATAACATATTCAGTAGCTTCTCATTCAATGTAATCCTTTGTGTATATTTGAACATGTGTATATGTGAACTGAGGACCAAGTTACTGTGTTAAATGTTTAAAGAGCTGTTTTACAGGGTATAAATATATATGTATTAATATAGCAAAACAGATACCACAAGATTAATTGCATACATTAGTAATTTATTGTGTACTATATTAATATATAGAGTTAACAATTGTTATTAAATATTATCTATTTTATGTACTAAACATGTTTTAGGAAACACTTACATATGTACTGTACAATAATTCATGTTACTTAACTGGAAATATTTTGTTAAATGTTTAATCATGGACATATATTGACTTTTAAAGTGGATTACTGTGCAATGGTGCCAAAATGGCATGCGGACACATTTGATAACAAGTTACAAACAGTCATCACTATTTTTTTTGAGATGAGAGGGCAAATGAGAAACTTCTGCTATTAAAATGTGTTAACACATCATATTAATACTACAGGAGGTTGTAAGTGTAATGTTTGAAACTGAATATAGTATCTTCAATATATAGGATCATAGATTTATTATAGTGACTATCTTGTTGTTTAAAAGTATGGGTTGTAATAACGACAGCACAAAGTATGAAAACTGTAGTCACTGTATACATATTGTAAACAATGTATGGCTACTAGGTAAGAACAATCCATATTGTAATTGCTGTTTGATCTAAATAAAGTTATTGCATAAAATGCAAATTTTTGCTTCATTTGTCATAATGTAATAATGTTAAACTATTATTATCAGCTGTTGCATATGCATATTTCATGATTTTATTTTATTTTTTAGAAGAAATTACCTTTAATTAAACAGTCTTTTTGTTAGAGAAAACATACTTGAAGGTCTTGAGAAGTCTAAAAGGGTATCATGAAAATTATTAAAGGGACACTGAACCCAATTTTTTTTTCTTTCGTGATTCAGATAGAGCATAAAATTTTAAGCAACTTTCTAATTTACTCCTAATATCAATTTTTCTTCTTCTTTTGCTATCTTTATTTGAAAAAGAAGGCATCTAAGCTGTTTTTTTGGTTCAGCCTATGGACAGCACTTTTTTATTGGTGGATGAATTTATCCACCAATCAACAAGGACAACCCAGGTTGTTCACCAAAAATGGGCCGGCATCTAAACTTAAATTCTTGCATTTCAAATAAAGATACAAAGAGAATGAAGAAAATGTAATAATAGGAGTAAATTAGAAAGTTGCTTAAAATTTCATGTGTCCCTTTAAGTGGGAAATAATTTATAATTCTTCTTTGTAGTATTAATTTATGCTTTCTAAATTAAAATTTCAGATTAGTAATTTTGAGATACATTGCACTCCCTCTGAAAAAATTATCAAATAGTTTATCTACAAAACATGGTGAGAAAAATGTCCAATGTTTAAAGGGATATTAAACCCAAACTTTCTCTTTCCCGATTCAGAAAGAGCATAGAATTTTAAACAACTTTTCAATGTACTTCTATGATCAATTGTGCTTAATTCTCTTGGTATCCTTTGTTAAAGGAGCAGCATTGCACAACTGGGAGCTAGCTGAACACATCAGGTGAGCCAATAACGAAAAGCATATATGTGCAGCCACCAATAAGCAGCTAGCTACCAGTAGTGCATTGATGCTTCTGAGTATACTTAGGTATGTTTGTCAACAAAGAATAACAAGAAAATGAAGCAAAATAGATCATAGAAATAAATTCAATTTTTTTTTTTTAAATTGCATACTATGGGGTAGATTTAATAAATGGTGGGTGGACATAATACGCTGTAGCGAATCATTTCTAGTGAAATGCTTGTGCAATGCCGTCCCCTGCACATTCGTGGCTAATCAGCCACAAGCAGGGGGTGTCAATCATCCCGATCGTATCTGAAAGGTGGCGGACGAATTAAGGAGCAGTGGTCTTAACTCCTGTTTCCGGCGAGCCAAAAGGCTTGGTAAATATACCCCCATATCTGAATCATGAAAGTTTGTTTGACTTTACTGTGCCTTTAAATCACTGTTTCTCAACTCCAGTCCTCAGATAATCATAATATCTTAACTAGAGCACAGGTGAAATAATCATCTGATGGGTGAGTGCAGGTTAGTAACCATGGTTACTGATCATATCTTAACTAGATCACAGGTGAAATAATCATCTGATGGATGAGAGCAGGCTAGTAACCATGGTTACTGACCAGCTGATTAGTTCACCTGTACTCTAGTTAAGATATAATGAAAACCTGACCTGTTAAGGGTCCTGAGGACCGGAGTTGAGAAACACTGGTTTAAATGTTTATTTAAAAATATTTTAAAAAAAATATGTCATTATGACCAAAAAAAATAATAATAAGTGCTATGTAAAAATAATATGAATCTAGTATGTTTAAAGTGAATGTAAATTTTGATGCTAAAGTGCCCAGTTTTTAAAAATTCTATTTAAAACAGGGGCACTTTAATTAATCAAAATTTAAATTTCACTCCTGTTGTGAAAAAAACTTACCTTTAAAACTTGACAGCAGCTCCAGCTTCCTCCGGTCGTTGCAAGCCATTTCTGATGTCAGAAATGATGGATAGGTTATCCTCCAATCACTGCTTCCCCCCCCCCCCCCCCCCGGGGGAATCAGTGTCTGATTCAACGCAGTGATTGGAGGAAGCCGGATTCCTCATTTTAGACCCAGGAAGAGGCTTTGCAATGGGTGGAGGAAGCTGGAGCTGCTGTCAAGATTAAAAGGTAAGTTTTTTTTCACAACAGGAGTGAAATGTAAATTTTGATAAATTAAAGTGCCCCTCTTTTTAATCGAATTTTTAAAAACCGGGCACTTTAGCATAAAAATTTACATTCACTTTAAGCTATATAAATTCAGAAAATGTACACAAGGCCTTTGGAATAACCAACCAAAGAAGACTATGCTCAAAATATACAAAGTTAATTAAACCAAACAGAGTTAAACTAGATTTGGTCATCAGGGTCCAAGCAAGGTACAAAGGGTTAAAGACTAAGGGCCAAATTATCTAAACTTTGCAAGATAAAACATAAAAAAAAGTGTGTTGACATTTGCAGAGGCTGCCCTAGAAATTATCTAAAAAAATTATTTTTCTATGCAAGTTCATAGTTGTTTCCCATAGAGAGCAAAGTAAAGGGAAACTTTGCTGGGGAGACCAAAGTAAGGAGGGAGCAGACACTTTAAAAATTAAATAGTGCAGTCAATACAAATGAGATTACTCTGCTTTCAACACATAATATCCTAAAATCCCCTCTATTTTTCTATGCCTGTGTTTTTCTATTAGAGTAATAAGTAGAGAGGTGTACATGGGCAAAACATTTGGTTCGGCTAAATCTTTGGTACGGAATATTTGGCCTACTCCGAGGTTGACAGAGATGGTATGAGAGGGTAGACATAAATTCCAATCTTTGTATAGGCTAAGTAACCCTTTGAGTGCTAAGCACTTTTTCACCTGGGTGCTAAGCTAATTTGAGGGTTTTTAAATATTTAATTTTTTTAAATATTTTTTTTTTATTTCTTTTTTTCCCCCAGACCCAGACCAAGACTTATACCATTGGAAAGGTTAGGCAATTACCTTTCCAACAGTGGGTCTTGGGGGTCTGTAGCTGCTTAGATGCCTGAGATACAGGCTTCTAAGCAGCATGCCCCCTTTCCCTATACTTGTCATTGTCTGTTTTTAATAAAGTTGTGGGGTGACGTCATCACTTCATTGCGCATGAAATCACCATGCAAAACGTGAAGCCGCGGCAATGCCTGCCACTATACAGGCTCGATCGCCGGGGTAGGAGCCCCCAGATATCCCTCAAGGTGGGAGAGTGCTAGGGACAGCTCTGAGCTGTCGTTAACACCTGAGTGGTTAATATATCTAATTGGAACTTTTCAATAGCGTATACTGATGATTCTGTTTGCTAATTAATGATGCAGGAACAAAGCTGTTCACATTATAGAAGTAAATATATATATACCGTGCTGCTTATCCAACAAAATTCAACCTCCCCAGGCAAAGTTCTAATTGGTCTACTTCTAGGTCAGTAGGTATGGTACGAGAGGGTAAACATGGTGAATTAAAATCTATTATAGGCGGATTAATACTTCTAATGGAGACTTTATAATAGCTGCTACAGAAGGCTCCCTTTGATAACTAATGATTCAGGAACACAGAGCTATTTTCTAACTAACAAAGTACAGTACTTACTGCTTTTCATTTATTATAATATCCCTTTATCTTTCTAAATAATAGTGTGAAATTAAATATAGCAAGCATGCTTCTAAATGTGCATAATAAATGTATGATGACCAAAATGTAATAGTTATGAAAATTCAGTAGCCATGTGCTTAGACATAACTATCTGAGTTAAAAGAGCCAATTTTAAATTGGGCTGCTCATGCAACCATGAAATTGTACCCTTAGCTTTGTCATTAGAGCAAACTTAAATACTATATAAGCAGCAGATGGAGAAGATATTTTTACACAAATTAAGTCAGTGTATTTTTGCCTATAACACAAGTGGTTAAGAGAACAACCTTTAATTTTATTACTAATTAAAGTTTTCTTATTGATGGACACTGGTAATGTGTATGTGTTGGCCGGATCACTAAAATTGCATGTAATTTTTTATTCTGCAGGAACACAGAAGAGAAATAGGCAGCTTAAACCTCATACAGTGCTTCTCAATTATCTGTGTAATGGTACTGTCAGACAGCAAATTAAAGATGCTCTCTTTCCTAACAATATAAGGAGTATAAGTGACTAAGGTGCACTTCCCTATTCATTATTACTCAGTAGTGTCAGCATCTGCCACATTGTGAAAGTATTTAATTTTCTCAGCCATCTGGCTCCTTCAAAAAAAACGAAAATATATAGCACTGGTATTATAATAGAAAGTCTATCAATTCATATAAGCCATTAAAAAAATCCTAACGTGCACAAAAATCTACGAATATTCACATCTCACTGGGAAAAGGGTTATTGTAGGATTGAAAAGTGAATAAAAAAAAATATATATATATATATATATATATATATATATATATAAATAAACATTCTCGACTGGGAATGAGAGTATTTTTTTTAACAAGTTCAAAAGGAGTATTCGAATTCAAATATTGTGCTATATTTAATTAGATTTTATTATTTTAATTATTGACCCTAGTTTACTGTCATCTAGATTATGAGTTTTGGGTTACAGTTTTAACGCTGAAAAAAATGGCCATTTCAGCGTAAAAACAGTAATGCAGCAATTACGAGTTGTCGGTATAGCTACACCGCAAACATTTTAGCCTGTAACGCAACGTCAATCCCGCACTCAAACAAAATGACGTTTTTGCGTGGAATTTCCATAGCGCCGGTATTACTGGTTGTGCGGTGAAGCTAAAAAGCTTGCGTTACAGCCTATACCGACCAGTAGTTATGGGTTTTGCGCAACAAAACTGTTACATGAAACTCATAAATAAAATGTTATAAAGTACACTAACACCCATAAACTACCTATTAACCCCTATTCCGCCACCCTCCCGCATCGCAAACACTATTTAAAAAATTATTAACCACTAATCTGCCGCTCCTGACATCGCCACCACTAATAAAAGTTATTAACCCCTATTCTGCCGCTCCCCGACATCGCCACCACTATAATAAATGTATTAACCCCTATTACCCCGCACCCCGACATCCCCGCCACTAAATAAAGTTATTAACCTCTAAACCTCTGGCCCCCCACATTACTGCCACTAAATAAACCTATTAACCCCTAAACCGCCAGCCCCCCACATCGCAATTTTTTTTTAAACTATTAACCCCTAAACCTAAAAACCCCCTAACTTTAAATTAAAATTGCAAAATCCCTATCTTAAAATTAAAAAAAAAAAAAAAACTTACCTGTGAAATCAAAAAAACCTAAGTTTAAACCAACAACTAAGTTTAAACTAACAATTAACCTAACATAACTATTATACTAAAATTAAAATAACTACCAATTAAATAAACTATATTACACATTAACAATTACACCTAATCTAATAGCCCTATAAAAATAAAAAAGCCCCCCCAAATAAAAAACCCCTAGCCTACAATAAACTACCAATATCCCTTAAAAGGACCTTTTGTAGGGTGTTGCCCTAAAGAAATCAGCTCTTTTACCTATAAAAAAAATACAAAGACCCCCCAACAGTAAAACCCACCATCCAACCAACCCACCAAAATAAAAAACATAACTCTAATAAAAACCTAAGCTACCCATTTGTATGGGCATTGCCCTTAAAAGGGCATTCAGCTCTTTTACATTGCCCTTAAAAGGGCATTCAGTTCTTTAAAAAAAAAAGCCCAAACCCTAATCTAAAAAAAAAAAATCCAAGAAAAGTAAAAAAAAAAAACCTAATACTAACCCTCGACGATCCACTTACAGTTTCTGAAGTCCGGACATCCAGGCGGCGAGAAGTCTTCATCCATCCAGGCGGCATCTTCTATCTTCATCCAGGCGGCATCGTCTATCTCCATCCTTGAAGACATCTGGCGTGGAGAGTTCTCTCTATACGGTCACCACCATACACTGAATCTTCAATGCAAGGGAGCCTTTTCAAAATGGCGTCCCTTGCATTACTATTGGCTGATTTGATTTTTTAAATTCAAATCAGCCAATAGAATGAGAGCTACTGAAATTATATTGGCTATTCAAATCAGCCAATAGAATTTTATTTTTTACAGGTAAAAGAGCTGAATTCTTTAGGGCAATGGCCTACAAAACGCCCTTTTAAGGGCTATCGGTAGTTTATTGTAGGCTGTTTTTATTTTTATAGGGCTATTAGATTTGGTGTAATTGTTTTTATTTTGGATAATTTCTTTTGTTATTTTTCATAATTTAGTGTTTGTTATTTTTGTAATTTAATATATTTTATTTTTTGTAATTTTAGGACTTCATTTATTTTAGCAGTGTAAGGTTTTTTTTTTTATGTGTAATACAGTTTATTTAATTTATAGTTATTTTAATATAATAGTTATGTTAGGTTAATTGTTAGTTTAAACTTAGTTTTTTTTTTAATTTCACAGGTAAGTTTTTATTTATTTTAAGATAGGGATATTGTAATTTTAATTTAAAGTTAGGGGGTTGTTCGGTTTAGGGGTTAATCGTTTAGTTTTTTGCAATGTGGGGGGCTGGTGGTTTAGGGGTTAATAGGTTTATTTAGTGGTGGTGATGTGAGAGGCCAGAGGTTTAGGGGTTAATAACTGTATTTAGTGGCAGCGATTTTGGGGTGCGGGGGAATAGGGGGTGCATAATAAGCTGATGATTCAGCTACTAAGACAGAGACTGATATTTTCTGAAATCTAGACAAATCCTTTGAGACAGCTGAGTATGATCCCTGCACCATTGGCGAAGCATAGAAAGATGAATAGGCCTTATGTGGAAACGAGCAAACAGACTAGCATCCGATGCAGCAGTCATGAGATCTAACACCTCTATCTAAAGAGCAACAGAGGGAAAAGAAAGAGACTGAAGGTTTAGACAAGCTGACACTAGCTTCAACCTTCTTTGATCTGTCAAAGAAAGTCTCATGGAAACTGAATCTATCTGAACCCCTAGAAAAACAACTTTTGCCTTGGGAACCAGCAAACTCTCTTAAAAATTGACTTTCCAACCATGTTATTGAAGGAACAATAACAGTCTGCTGGTGTAAGATTCTGCTAAATAAAAAGATTGAGCTTGAACCAAGATATCTTCCAGGTAAGGAAACACTGCAATATCCTAAAATCTGAAAACAGACAAAAGGGAACCCAGAACCTTTAAGAATATTCTGGGAGCTGTTGCCAGACCAAATGGTAGAGCAACTGACTAAAAATGCTAGAAATGCAAACCTCAGAAACTGATAATGTTCCCTGTAAATAGGAAGATGAAGGTAAGAATAATTTAAATCTATTGTGGAAATAAACTGACCTTGCTGGACAAAAAGGCAGAATAAACTGAATAGTCTTAATTTTGACAGTAGGAACTCTGAGAAATGTATTCCAGTACCTTTAGATCCAGAACTGGTCTGAAAGTTTCCTCCTTCTTTGGAACAATGAAGAGATTGGAATAAAATCCCATTCCCTGTCCCAATAAAGGAACAATCGAACCCATAGATTCTAGATCCAAAACTGACTGAAAAAAGGCTTGAACCTTCAATGGATTTCTTGGAACATTGGACAGAAAAACCTTCCTCTAGAAGGCTTTGTTCTGAAATCTATTCAGTAGCCCTGAGAGACTATTATTAGAACCCTGGGATCCTGAACAAACTAAAACCAAGCTTCCTGAAAAAGGCTTAACCTGCCCCCTACAAGAGCCTCTGGACCAGGGGCCGTACCTTCATGCAAACTTAGATGAGGGGATGGATTTCTTGGACTGCATAGACTTGTTCCAGTTTGAACTTGGCTTCCAGATGGAAACCGAGGAACATTGCTTCTGAGTGTAGGAATCAGAATTCTGTGCCCTTATAATGGAGTTTATAAACTGTTTTGCCTGAATTACTCCGAAAGGGTTAAAGATGATCCTTTCTATCACCAAGATGCTGTGAGGGCCTGTAAGCAGTGCAGAGACTGCAGTCCTAATGGGATACAGGTGCCTAAAGGTAGTTAAAACTACTTAAGCCAGCGGCCTTGCTCTCAGGTGATCGCAGACAGGGTAGAGTTACAGAACCTGCAGAGCATGTGGCTGATAGCTATAAGCTACCTGGTCTCTGAGTGAAAAAGAATGGTTTTGTGGGAAATTACAAATAAAATGATTTTTTATTTACTTAAAGGGCCACTAAACCCCAAATTTTTCTTTCATGATTCAGATAGAGAATACAATTTTAAACAACATTCCAATTTACTTCTATTATCTAATTTGCTGCAATCTTTAGATACCCTTTGTTAAAGAAATAGCAATGCACATTGGTGAGCCAATCAAATAAGGCATCTATGTGCAGCCACCAATCAGAAGCTACGCAGTCTATCTAGATATGCTTTTCAGGAAAATATATCAAGAGAATGAAGCAAATTAGATAATAGAAGTAAATCAGAAAGTTGTTTAAAATGGTATTCTCTATCTGAATCATGAAAGAGAAAAATTGGGTTTAATGTCCCTTTAACAAACTCTTTCCTTGTGGCACAATGAAGAGCTGGGCTGCAATCCCAGCCCTGTTCTGACGAAAAAAGGAACGAAAATGATGAGGATCTTTAAAGGGACAGGAAACCCCCAATTTTCTTAAGTGATTCCAATTTACTTCTATTATCAAATATGCTTTATTCTCTTGTTATCCTTTGCTGAAGGAACAACATTGCACGATTGGCAGCTAGCTGAACAAATCTAGTTACCTAAAACAATGTAGAATAAGGAACACTAGAAAGAAGCAATAGCGTACTGGAGTATGGTCTAATTGAATTTATTGATACCTATAAAATACTACAAATACCTTTAAAATACCTAAAAAAATGCCTAAATTAAATAAGTATATAAACAGAATATGGCTCAAACAATAAAGGGACATCTACCCTCCAAAAGTATATTTTTAAAAACCAAGGCCAAAATGCTAATTACACCAGGACACCCGACATCCAGATTATCTTACATAGGGTTGCACGCACAACTCGATGCAAGATAAAGGAAAAAGCAATGCCAAAATGATGTGCACTATTCCGACATGCCGATGCACAAAGGCTCAAAAGCTGGTATGCGTTAAAAAAAGTATGCATGTGAAAAACTGGCGTGAGTTAAAACAATGGGGCCGATTTATAAATGTGCGGGCGGACATGATCCAATGTAGCGGATCATGCCCACCCCACATCGATAAATGCCGACAGCATACGATGTCTGCATTTATCATTGCACAAGCATTTCTAGTGAAATGCATGTGCAATGCCGCCCTGCAAATTCGCGGCCGCTAGCAGGGGGTGGCAATCATCTCGATCGGGATGATTGCTGTCCACCACCTCAGAGGTGGAGGATGACTTGAGGAGCAGTGGTCTTAAGACCGCTGCTTCTTAACTTAAGTTTCCGGCGAGCCTGAAGGCTCGTGCGGAAACAGCAGCTTACGCGGCTTCAAAAATCAGCCCCAATGTATGTGTGTGAAAATCAGACGCATGTTTAAAACTTCTATATCAAAAATTTAAAAGGGAATTACCAAAAACACATATAACTGTCCCAAGGCTGAGGAAGGGGATACATTGTCCCCGAAACGTTACACTGTCACAGTAAAGATTTTTGAAAAGTATCAGTGAGTGCAAGTTTTTTATATATATATATATATATTTTTTTAAAAACTAACCGCCCGCATCAAGTATTAAAAAAAAAAAAACACTGCCCGCATGAAATATAACAAAAAAAATCCTACATTAAGTATTAACTATTAAACCGCAAAACCCCCACATCACAATAAACCTGTTTACTCTATTAACCCCTAAACACCTACATCGTAATAAACCTATTTACCCTATTAACTCCTAAACCCCTACATCGCAATAAACCTATTTACCCTATTAACCCCTAAACCCCTACATCGCAATAAACCTATTTACCCTATTAACCCCTACATCGCAATAAACCTATTTACCCTATTAACCCCTAAACCCCTACATCGCAATAAACCTATTTACCCTATTAACCCCTAAACCGCAAATCCCCACATCGCAATAAACTTATTTACCCTATTAACCCCTAAACCGCAAAAACCCTACATCGCAATAAACCTATTTAACTTATTAACCCTTTAAACCACCAAAACACACAACGCAAATAACTATTTAAATAACTAAGTACAGTACACTAACCTAACACCCCCTAACCTAACAACCCCTAACCTAACACCCCATTAAATAAACCCAAATTACCTAAACTAATACATTCTAAAGTTACAAAAAATAAAAAAGCTAACATTACAGAAAATAAAAAATCAAATTTCCAAATTTAACAAAATTAAACCTAATCCCTATGAAAATAAAAAAGACCCCCCCCAAATAAAAACACACCCTACTCTAATAATAAACTACCAGTAGCCCTTAAAAGGGCTTTTTGCAGGTCATTGCCCCAATATAATCAGCTCTTTTACAAAAAATATACAAAGTCCCACCTAACAGTAAACCCCCCACCCACCAAACCCCCCAAATAAAATAACCTAACACTAAAAAACCTAAACTACCCATTGCCCTGAAAAGGGCATTTGTTTGGGCATTGCCCTTAAAAGGGCATTTAGCTATTTTTCTGCCCATCCCTAATCTAAATAAAACAAATCCCCCCCCCCAAAAAAAATCGTTAAAAATGCTAAGTCTAACCCCCAGGTTGGTACTCACGGTTCATGAAGTTCGGCGGAGAAGGTCCTGTTCCAGGCGGTAAAGTCTTCTTCCAAGCGCAACCTTTTCTTCTTCCAGGAACATCCTGCGCGGAGCGGTGCTGAAGACCGAAGACCGCGGAGCTGAAGACCGGCGACCGCGGAGCCATGGAGCGTGGAGGATCCTCTTCATACGATCTCCGCCGTACACTGAATAGTGAATTCAAGGTGCGCGATTAAAGATGGCGTCCCTTGAATTCCTATTGGCTGATTTGATTCTTCCAATTTTAATCAGCCAATAGGATGAAAGCTAATCAAATACTATTGGCTATTTAAATTAGCCAATAGCGTGAGAGCAAGTGAAATTCTATTGGCTGATTTGAATAGCCAATAAAATTTCACTTGCTCTCATCCTATTGGCTAATTTAAATAGCCAATAGGATTTGAGTAGCTTTCATCCTATTGGCTGATTAGAATTGGAAAAATCAAATCAGCCAATATGAATTCAAGGGACGCCATCTTTATCGCGTACCTTGAATTCACTATTCAGTGTACGGCGGAGATCGTACGAAGAGGATCCTCCATGCTCCATGGCTCTGCGGTCGCCGGTCTTCAGTTCCAGAGTCGCCGGTCTTCAGCTCTGCGGTCTTCAGCTCAGCTCTGCGCAGGATGGTCCTGGAAGAAGAAGAGGTTGCGCTTGGAAGAAGACTTTACCGCCTGGAACAGGACCTTCTCCACCGAACTTCAGGAACCGTGAGTACCAACCTGGGGGTTAGACTTTTTTTGGGGGGGGGTTTGTTTTATTTAGATTAGGGATGGGCAGAAAAATAGCTAAATGCCCTTTTAAGGGCAATGCCCAAACAAATGCCCTTTTCAGGGCAATGGGTAGTTTAGCTTTTTTAGTGTTAGGTTATTTTATTTGGGGTTTTTTTTGTATTTTATTGAAAAAGAGCTGATTATCTTGAGGCAATGCCCTGCAAAAAGCCCTTTTAAGGGCTACTGGTAGTTTATTCTTAGAGTAGGGAGTGTTTTTATTTTGTTTTGTTTTTATTTTCATAGGGATTAGGTTTAGGTTTAATTTTGATAAATTTGGTAATTAGATTTTTTTTATTTTCTGTAATGTTAGCTTTTTTTATTTTTTGTAACTTTAGAATGTATTTGTTTAGGTAATATGGGTTTATTTAATGTGGTATTAGGTTAAGGGGTGTTAGGTTAAGGGGTGTTAGGTTAAGGGGTGTTAGGTTAAGGGGTGTTAGGTTAAGGGGTGTTAGGTTAAGGGGTGTTAGGTTAGTGTACTGTACTTAGTTATTTAAATAGTTATTTGCGTTGCGGGTTTTGGCGTTTTAAAGGGTTAATAAGTTAAATAGGTTTATTGCGATATAGGGGTTTTGTGGTTTAGGGGTTAATAGGGTAAATAGGTTTATTGTGATGTAGGGGTTAGGGGTTATGCTTTGCGGTTTAGGGGTTATGTATATAAAGAAATATACTTAAAGTAGATATAATTTAAAGAGAAGAAACTGTATATTTATTTAGGACAGTAGTTTGTCTAATTAGAGTGTCGCTATATCTGTAGTTTATTATATAGAAAATATTTTTGATATATTTAAGATAGTAGTCCATTAAAATTATAGCATTGCTACACCTGTAGCTTAAATTTTTATATAAAAAAGTGTTACAAAATAAGTTGTTTCTACATCTGTAGTTTAAAAAATAATTACACTGCCCTCTGTGCAGGCTTATCGACTAGTGTATATATATAAAAAGCCTGTGTCACCCTGGGAGGTTCCCAGTTGGTTTGTTTGGAAGTATGCATTGTGTGGGTGCTTGTTAGGGTCCCAGGAAGGGGGAGACCTTGTCGTGGTCCTGGGCTTGTTCCTTTGGCGCCAATTGTAACTGACTTCCCCCAGTTTTGCTTTTATATATATATATATATATATATATATATATATATATATATATATATATATATATATATATATATATATATATATATATATATATATATTCAAACCACAGAACAGGCAGTGCTCAGGATACCGCTCTCACCATTACAATGATTGCAACTAGTCTAATCAGCCATCTTCACGCCGTGTACTCCAGCAAGCTTGTGTCCCTCTGCTCTCTGGTCTCTAGTCCTCCGCTGATGACGTCATCCACCAGTGCCACTCACGAGAGCTCCATCCAATGCTCCACAGCAAAAACACACCAACCAACAGATTCAGGAAGGCACCCGGTCTCCAACTCTCCCAAAGGACCTCAATAAACAGGCAACAGCAAGTATGTAATGTCCAAAAACTGCAGCCAGACGATCCGGTAAAAACATAAACCATCTTTATTTGACATGTAAATACATATAGCCTGTATTTACATGTCAAATAAAGACAGTTTATTTTTTACCGGATCGTCTGGCTGCAGTTTTTGGACATTACATACTTGCTGTTGCCTGTTTATTGAGTTCCTTTGGGAGAATTGGAGACCGGGTGCCTTCCTGAATCTGTTGGTATGTATGTATGTATGTATGTATGTATGTATGTATGTATGTATGTATATATATATATATATATATATATATACACATATATATATATATACATACACACACACACACACACATATATATGTGTGTGTGTGAAAAATATATTAACATAGCCTAAGAGGCTTATAAAGGGCCAATATAATAATTAAAAAAAAAAATAGTACTCACAAATAGACACCCTACTACTGGAGGAAACCAGTAAGAAGCCAAACACTAGTGCTGAAACATAACAGCAAAGGATCTGGAATAGGAGTATATCGACGGCCTAACAGAAGGAGGCAAATGACAGGTCCATGCAACACCTGTTGATGGCTTGTAACTAATTCCCAAAAGTTGAAAACAATGCCACTAACCATACTCCAAATACATACCTCCATCAAATACTGAAATCTGAGAGAAAATGGGCCTCAACGCAATCTGAGAACCCCACTCACTGAAGAATAAATTGCACATATTCATTCTTCACCTTCCTCCAGTGGAGGCAAAGACAAGACTAGCTTCCAGTAAGGTGGGAGGGGATATGTAGAGCTCTTAGGGTTTGGGAAACTTTGCCTCCTCCTATTAACAGGGATTAGTAATTCCCAGGAGTAATGGATCATGGACTCTCACCACCTGTATGAAAGAAATGGGGCGTGTGCATTCTATGGACTCACCGGAAAATAGGGCTGGTCTTCAAATTTTTCCAGGGCTTCTTTTAACTCCGAGTCCAGCCCTGCTCCTACAGAAAGTAATGAAACTCACTAAAAAGGGAAGCTTATTTATTTAACACTTATTGTGCAGTGACTATTTTCATTTTTACGAAGTTAGTAAGAGTCAAACTTTAAAATAAAATGTTCCCCCGAATACATATTCAGCAAGTGCTGTGTACTTTGACATCTTTCAGTTTGAAAGATAACGCAGAAAATTTGCAGGGGGGAATTTTTTTGAGAATATTCAGCTACATTAATGGAACACTTCTTTTCAACCCACTTAAAGAGGCAGGAAAACTAATTTTACAATATGGAACACAATACGCTTAAAGGGCCACTAAACCCAAAATCTTTCTTTCATGATTCAGATAGAGAATAGAAATTTAAACAACATTACAATTTACTTCCATAAATTATTTTTTCTTAATTTTTTAAATATCCTTATTTGAAGAAAAAGCAATGTACATGGTGAGCCAATCACACAAGGCTTCTATGTGCAGCAACCAATCAGCAGCTAGTGAGAAATTTCTAAATCATAAAAGAAAAAATGTGGATGGCATGTCCCTTTAACTTATTACAAGTATAAATTTTATAGTGTTTTTTGCAAGACCCGTGTATTTTTCAAAGGTTTGTACTGTGTGCAACAAATAATGTTATTCCTGAATCCTGTGTAATTTCAATACAATTTAAATTTTCCCAATTAAACACGATTCTTGCAGGACTATTTCATTACACATTTAAATGTAATTTAACAATACAATTTTCTACTGCTTATTTCTATTTACATTTTTAATTTATTAAAATTATACAATTTTTGTAGGAGCCCTATGGTAATGGTATTCCTCTTCTTCACCTACTTAGATGCAGGATATAAAAATCACAACACAAAATTATATATTTACAAAAATATACAAAATATTTACATCAGAAAATACATTAAAACAAATTTAAATCTACACAGATATATTTTTGCATATAATGTTAGTCCATTCCATACAATAACTTTACTGCTACACTTTACTCTCCTAGCAAAAGCACAATCTACTAAGAAATGCTCCATTATCTCTATAATCGCAGCACAGGTAGGTCTAGGGCACATTCTTACGGACATAAACTTTGCTATAAAAAGCTAGCCATTGTATCTCTATCTTCAAGAGGCATTCTGGGATTATTTAAATTACATAAAGCCTCTGGAAGTTCTTGGGGTTTATACCCTTCAACTTAAAAAAAAAAAATAATACAAAAAAGGTTATTTTATCCAGAGAATTCCCAATCTGATGCAAAGAAAATAAATGTACCTATGTTTACAAACTACTAGGGGCATGATACATTGAGTAAAATGGCCTCTTTTTTTTGGCCCCAACTTTTTTGTGGCCACGCCCTTTTGGGGCTCCGCCCCACCCATGGCCGGTATTTTCTTTTAGGAAAAGGTGGCAACCCTAGCTCCTTCCAACCACAGCCTAACCGTTGCCAAAATTTGACCAGACCCTTTCAAAAGATACATACAATTAAATGACAAAAACAAAAAGGGTCAAACCTCCTATTCTCCTGGATAAGTAAGTTATATTAATTTTAAGAATATTGAGTTGATTTCCCCAGAGAAGATGAAAAAACTGACTATAGAGTGATGCAACCATAATTTCAGTAGCAGGAAAAACAAACTTAGAGACATTTTCCATGACTTCCATATACTAAATTCACTTCTATTTTCAAATGTGCATTGTTTTTTTTGGTATCCCTTGTTGAAAAAAAATATGCACATATCCTATAATAGTGGGAGCTAGCTGCTGATTGGTGCCTGAATACATGTGTCTCTTGTGATTTGTTAACCAGTTAATAATTAAATACTTGTATAGTGCACAACCTCAAACTTAATCGACTTGCGGCACTGATAACAGGTATTATTATTACCCAACTTAATGGTACTCATTTTACCGACCTCGGAAGGATGAAAAAAATGAAAGGCTGAGTGGACCTTGCTGGGATTGAACCTGCAACCGTTGAGCTATCTGTCTGGCTAGATGTGTACAGCTAGCTTCCAGTATTGCAATGCAGTTCCTTCAGCAAAGGATAACAAGAGAACAAACCAAAGTTGATAATAGAAGTACATTGGGGAGTTGTTTAAAATTGTATGTTCTATCCGAATCATGAAAGAAAATGTTGGGGTCTTTTTCTTCATTAACATCAGTAGGTGGCTAGCATTTGGATTCTAAAGAACCTATCCAAAGCATTTTACATTTATTCATGCTCAAAAGAGATTTTGATGCTCTAGCAAAAATTGCAAAATGATCAAAATACATTTACATTCAGATGAAATATATACACTAACATCAGCATAAGCAATATATTTACATGAGGAGTTTGTCTCATTGCCTCCACATGTGCTATATTATGGTCATTTTGAATGCAACGCTAGAAAGGGTCAATTGCAAAAAATATATAATAATGGACTCAATGGACACCCTATCTTAAAATCTTTAAAGGTTTCCCAAGACATCCATTTATCAGTGGCACACCTGTAGCTTAGGAATTTATTAGCTGCAACCAAGAAGTAAATTTCAAAGGGATACCATATTTTTTCTAAAAAATGCTTTTTCTTGGTCAAAACATCTCATAAAAAAGAACTCTATTTTCTGCACTCTGAAAAATGTATCTGATAAAGCAAGAGCATTTGCAATATTCCTACTGGCAATACCCACACTATTGTTGGTGACTAAATATTTTCTCCATTACCCTCAAGTCTTTTACACAAAATGGATGACAACATTTTATAATCAACATTAAGGAGAGCTATTGGATGCCAAGAGGCATATTTATCAAGCTCCTAAAGGCTCGCCGGAAACAGAAAACCGCTGCTCCATAACTTGTCCACCTGTTCTGAGGCCGCGGACAGAAATAACCCGATAGAATACGATCGGGTTGATTGACACCCCCTGCTAGCGGCCGATTGGCCGCAAATCTGCAGGGGGCGGCATTGCAACATCAGATAACAAGAGCTGCTGGTGCAATAATAAATGCTGGCAGCGTATGCAGTCGGCATTTACTGATGTGCGGCAGACATGATATGCTACTTCGTATCATGTCCGCTCGCACATTGATAAATATGCCCCCAATTCTTAATATCAGTACATTCTCCTTTCTTATAAAGCAAAGTTAAAAGCGACTTATACTTGACTCTTATACTAGAGCATAATTATAAACTTTAGTAAGAAATGGACTTAACACACTAGCTTTTTTTTTATTAAACTCTTACAGTTAAGCTATCAGAACTTGGGTAT
The DNA here is from genome assembly GCF_027579735.1 of Bombina bombina. Lineage (NCBI taxonomy): Eukaryota > Metazoa > Chordata > Amphibia > Anura > Bombinatoridae > Bombina > Bombina bombina. The sequence goes on from NC_069505.1 coordinate 337,122,280, forward strand.
TTATTGTTATTTAAAAAGCAATAGCTAAGATTACTTCAGACTGGTCAATGGTGGCAGTAAGAAAATCCAACTGAGGTACAGTGACTGCCTCAAGAAATTTGTCAATGCAAGACTGATCTTGGTCAGTTTTATCAAAAAAGCCCCCATAATATTCAGATATAAACTTAAAGGGATATGAAACCCAAAATTTTTCTTTCATGATTTAGATAGAGAATACAATTTTAAACAACTTTCCAATTTCCTCCTATTATTTAATTTTCTTCATTTTCTTGTTATCATTTGGAAAGGTTTATCTAGGCAAGCTCAGGGGCAGCAGAGAACCTAGGTTTTAGCTGTTGATTGGTGACTATATATATATATATATATATATATATATATATTGATTGTGATTGGCTCACCCATGCGTTCAGTTAGAAACCATTAGTGCATTGCTGCTCCTTCAACAAATGATACCAAGAGAACAAAACAGATTAGATAATAGAAGTAAATTAGAAAGTTGTTTAAAATGATATTCTCAATCTGAATCATGAACAAAAAAAATGTGGGTTTCATGTCCCTTTAAGTATTCTAGTTGTATCCTTAAACACCTCCTCATTATCATGTAACTCAGAAAATTACTCTTTTTCTCTATTTTTTTTCCGCACTCAAATGGCTCAGGATTAAAATGACCTACAGTACATCAATTCTGCTCATACTTTAAAGAACTTAAACAACAATGTCCTAGTTCCCTCAGTTCAGTTTTGACTTGATTAAATCAATGCTGGAAAACTCTCTTAGGGGGAGATTTAATCAGCAGCGGTTGCTGCTTTCTCTGCTCCTTAACTTGTCTGTCACCTTTTAGGTGACGGGCTGCAATTCTCCCGATCCAGATGATTGACACCCCTGGCTTGCAGCTGATTGGCCGCTAATGTGCAGGGGGCAGCATTGCTCAAGCATTTCACTAGAAATGCGTGTGCAATGTTAAATGCCGACAGCGTATGCTGTCAGCATTAAGCATTCCCGGGCGGACATGATTCGCTACAGAGAATCATGTCTGCTCGGCAAATGATAAATTAACCCTTTAGCATTCTTTTGAAAAAAAGGGAACAAATTGAGGACTTAAGGTCTCACGAGTCTACCTAGCCATTACACAAATATACAGTTGTTTCAACTGCAATAAAAAAAAAGTAATTTTACCAAAATCTTGTCATTCTCCATTAATTTAGAATTTAATTTTGAACAGCCACGGATATGAATGATAGACTCTTTAAGATTAAGTGTAACACCCACTATAGCTTGATCAGAAAATGCAACAGGGTCTAAGGAGACATTACAAAAAAAAAACCCAGTGGATTGCACATAAATTCTATCTATATGGCTGCAGCAATGACCAAGATTATAGGTATAACCTCTTTCATAGGAATACTGTGTATCATACACATCTTTTAGCTCTGCCTGTTTAAACATATAATTAAAGAAATTAGAATTATCTTGAAGTTTATCACATTTATTCCTATCCTGGCTAAGAGTGGCACAGTTAAAATCAAGTCTCTTGCAGAAAAAGTGGGCAAGTCTCTAAAATATGGAAATGCCTGTTTACGAGCCTGTTCCGACTTAAAGGGACACTGAACCCAAATCTTTTGTTTTCATGATTCAGATAGAGCTTGACATTTTAATATACTTTCTAATTTTCTCCTATTATCAATTTTTCTTTGTTCTCTTGTTCTCTTTATTTTAAAAGCAGGAATGTAAATCTTAGCAGCCAGCCCATTTTAGGTTCAGCACCATGGATAGCGCTTGCTTATTGGAGGCTTACATTTACCCACCAATAAGCAAGCATAACCCAGGTTATCAACCAAAAATGGGCCGGCTGCTATGCATCACATTCCTGCTTTTTAAATAAAGATAGCAAGAGAACAAAGAAAAATAGATAATAGGAGTAAATTAAAAAGTTGCTTAAAATTGCATGCTCTATCTGAATCATGAAAGAAAAAAAAATTGGGTTTAGTGTCCCTTTAATACTATTTACATTAATTGTTGCCACCCCTATTACTGGAAGTGGTTCTGTGCTTGCAGATTTCAAAAACATAATTGCCATCTCAATTTGTTCTTTGTTTTAGATTTCTTACCCCTTATAACAGATGAGCATCTCTTATTTGAAGGAGGTACCATCTCCACATCAGAAGGAGGTTGGTTAGGGCCTCTGTATATTCCACTGTAAAAACAACTCAGGATTCTATATCACAGTCCATCTCTTGATTTCCAGTAGATAAGGAATTCACCCCACAGGAATCCTACTGTGAAGACATTGGTGTAACCAAACGAAATTCTTGAGATTTATCCAATTCCGACAAAAGGTGATGCTTCCAAAGTACTAGTCTCAAAACTAATAGAAGTTGCCTCTCCCTCCTCTACTTGGTCACCCCATAATTTGTCAAGTGACTGGAAACTTTTTGTAAGCTCCAGTCTCCCAATTCCAGGCTTTAAATCTGTACTGTTGCCTTTGGAAACTCTTTGCTGCTTAGGAGCTACACTTTTCCATTTTCTTTGCTGAACTTGCCAGTCAGATTCTTTATACTCTTCCTGAGGTCTAAGGTTAATAGGATCTAAAGAACTTACATCTTCCTTATCTTGCTATAACTCACAATGTGACATTAGCATGCCACCTAAAGGGAGTGGAACATTCACCTTCTCCAATGTCTTGCCACATTCATGATGCTCAAGTATGTGGCCTTCAACCAGTAACTAATGGGATCTTCCTGTTCGTGGTTCTGATTATGCTGAGCCTCTGGACACAATATAAAAGTGACAAAGCTTATAGCATAAATTGCAAACAGTGCTGGTAATGCATTCACTTCTTGAATGACCAAATTCCTTACAGTTACTGCATCTAATTTTGTCACAGGCTGAAGAAAAATGTCCTCTAGAACCACACTTAAGGCTGCCCACGATAATAGAATCTCCCTCTAACATTGCCAATGTAAAGGAAATTTATATTATCCACTGAAAAGGGTTCACGTCAAACACATAACCTCTATTTCAATAATAGCCATTGTAGAAAATGATGTCCTCTACAGGAATAGATTCATGATCACATACAGTGCTCACTACCTCAACCTGGTAATTGGAGTTTCCTTAAAGTTCTTCCACTCAGGCGTGTCTTTTACAATTTTATACTGCTGCCAAAAAGTCTCCAGATGAGAGAGTGTTTTAAAGCTGATATAATAATGCTCTGAATATGGAACATGTAGCAGAGTATAAACAGCACCTGGATGAAATCCCAGTGATTTCTTAATAAGACCCTGGTCCACATATTCCTGACCTCTATCCTCTTCATGACTGCCTTAATAGGTTAATCTGACTACATTCCTCCTCTTTAAAAGGATTTTTCCCAGGTAAATTAGGAAAAGACTTTGGGCCTCTGAAAGTTGAAGGTTGGTCAGTAAAGGAAACAGCAACATTTGCAATTTTAAAACTTGGTGCAGATACTTGAGATACTTTAAAAACAGGATGCAAAAAAAACCTTACTACTGCTGCAGTTCCATGCCATCTTCAAATTACAGTTTTTTTGTGACCAGCCTTAGCTCCTGGCAATGCTGTAATGTGAAGCTGTTTAAATTCCACAAAACCACCATGCAGTTGTGAGAGTCTCCACTGCTGACTGTTGCAAATCTGTAGCTTCTGGTCTATGCTGCAATACTGTGCTTTGTTTGCTACAAGCTGCAGGAGTTCCTTGCATTGTGTAATTAGTATTGCTTGCAGGTTGCATTACATATTAAGAATTGTTTACAGCATTTCTCCCCATTACTCAAATCCATTGCCTCTTCATAATCCCCATCTGTGGCTTGTGCACAAGCAATTCCAACCATACCTGTAATACTTTGCTTTACTGCAGACTTCTCTCCCCTGGGTGGGGAATCAGCACACAAATACTCTCTGATTGCAGCACCTGCAGATGGCTGCAAAGTGTTTTGCTTTGCTCAGATTCTTTTTTCTCGCTTTTTTCAAGCTCCAAATTCCTTTTCTGTTTACTGTCTGTAGCAGAAATATCCTTTTTTAAAACTACTTTAAATTATGTAAATCATTGTTTGCTGCTTGCTCACTTTGTATATCCCTAATTAACTTCTAGCAATATCAGTAGCTGACATTTTATCATGCTGATTTTTGCTCTTGCTTGCTCTTAATATGATATTCATTTTCATTGGTCTTTACCTTTTTCTTCAGAGGCCAAACGAAACGGCAGTCTTTCTATGCTTCACCTCCCCAGCTTCCTGCATCATGAATTTTCAGCATTTTTGCTATCACTCTGTTTAAACAGAAATAAAGATTTGTATTTTTTTGATTTATCTATGCAAACAATATATTTATTTTTAAAGTAGACAACCCAAGGTATTGATATAGTCCCATTATAGTATATTTGATGCCACTGTTTTGCCGCTAGGCTAGATACAATCATATAAAAAAAATATTGTTATCTTTTTCACAAACTTTGGGTTTCTCACTGAAATTATTTACACCCAACTACTGCAGTCATATGACAAATGGTTAAAAAAGCTTCTCTGGGATCCCCTTTGTTCAGAAAATACAGATATGCATGGCTTTGCCACTGCTTTTTGGCAATTAGAATGCTGCTAATTGCTGCTTTTCACCTTAATGGAAATTCATGGCAGTGAAGGGGTTAAACAATTGGCTTGTAAGGCTAAATTTTTATACAGGGTAGAGATTACACTCCAACTTGACAGCTCTCTTACCTCCCTCATCCTCCACTGGTCACCACCATCCTATGTACTGACAAAAGGTCTGCCAGTATTTAGTTTAGTTTTTTTTTAATTATTATTATTTTCCTTGCAGTGTAGTGAACCCTCTTCAACCCTCCCACCTCTCCGATTCCCCCAAACAGTTCTTTAACCCACCCTTCCAAACAGTGACAGCTATCTTATGTACTGGTCTGGCAGCTCTTTGCCAGTACCTAGTTTAATTTTGCTTTTTATTATTTGTATTTATTTAGTAATTCTTTTTTTCTGTAGTGCAGTGCTGCCTCCTACCTTTCCCCTTCCTGCAATCATTAATTTGGGTGCCCCCTTTCCCTTTCCAATTCCCCTTTTGCTGGAGCTTTCCAAACCTCCCTCTTCCTTAAATGTCTGTATTAGTTGTTTTATATCACAGTATAGATATATAGTTTTCAATATGCATAGATATGTTCAATATATATATATATATATATATATATATATATATATATATATATATATATATATATATATATATATATATATATATACTTAGTACATATATGTATTTAATGAAAATCTCTTTAAGAAGTTGTTGCACATGTTTCTAAGCTGTTTTCGCTCTGTTGCCTTCCCAGAAAGTGACTCATCTAGAAAGGAAGGGGGGACGAATACATTCCACACACACTATTTTTGAGACAAATCGTTCCAGTGAGAAACTTTTGTGTTTCATGTTATTTAGACTAACAAGTGCTACAAAATATAATTTACATAATAGGTAGACACACCTGCTACACTAACTGTAATTAGTGATGTTCTATGAGGGGGGGAGAGCAGTGCTAGATGAGATTGAAGCAGACAATATTACTGGCTAGACAACATCTGAGTGAGAATATACCTGTTACATCTACAATGTTCCTAAGCTAACTCAACACATTATAGTTTAATAATGGCCTTGCTTGATAAGCTGAGTATTGATTAATCTGATTTAATACATTTATAATAAAGACTGCTATTATTATACAGCATTTTTGAGTGGACTTCTATTTTTGTCGGTATTACAGTGAATGCAACCAGTCACCAGATGTCCATTTGGTACCAGGCACGTGGGGTGTAGTACCGACAAACTGGACGCTAACAATCTTGATTATGACATTGATTGGGTGTTTGGTGCTTCATTATTGTCTATGATATGTCTCATTTTACTTTTGGTGCAAAAGATTGGTGCAAGAAGATTCTGCTCTCCCCAGTTGGTTAAGTTCTAGTCCCAGGCCCTGGCAAAAAGTGGGGAGGTAATTAAGCAGTGCTCCAGTTGCACCAGAAGTAAATCAGTTGTTTGGGGACACGATGCAAGCAGATCTGAAATTACATTCCTCCAAAAAACTCTCATGAAGCCACAGCAGACTTGGGTTGGCTACTCTTACATGCGGTTTATAGGTTAGAAAAAGAAAAAGCAGAGTTAACTTCTGAAGTGCACGTACTCAGGGAGTTAACCACAAAGCAGAAGGAGGGGGGTGAAAGAGAACGCTCCTCGATCTGCCTTCTCAATTGTCGAGCAGTGAAGTCAGCAACCAAAGTTAAAAAACACTCAGAATAAAAAACAAAAGTACAAAATGAGACCTATTATGCATGCAGATGATGACTTTAAACTGGATGAGAGTGAAAGTAATCAATTGTGCGTGTGACCAGTGACACAGAGACAGAGAAAGCCACAGCATGACAGAGTTGACTTTGCTGACGGACATGTGGAGTACAAACATATGACAGATAGAGAGATTGAAGAGGTTTGCGAATACACGCCAACTGAATTGAATGATTTGTCAAAACAGTTCAGACAAAAACCTGGTGAATCACTGTTTGAATGGTTGTAGCGTTTGTGGGATGATGGGGGAGATAGTATCAGTTAAGACAGGTGATGAGACAGGCACGAATGTTTGAAGTAAACTTTAGCATGCTAGATTTGATAAGGGATGGGATAGCAAAGGCACACCCAGATATGAATCAGTTACATGCACGGGAGCCTTGGGAAAAAATAGCTGAGGGCATAACACAAATGGGTATGTTAGCATGTATGCAAGGACTGAGAGCAGCAGACTGGTAGGAACCAGACATGGAACGCATGAATCATCACATCACTACTGTGTATGTTGGGAGATTTCAGTAATATACAAAGCATGCAGTCTAATAACATAGTTTGGAAACTCAAAGACAGAAATCATCCTGGAAGTCACAGTCAGGCAGGTTGAGCAGGATGCATTTACACAGAACGTGAAAGTGTCTAGAAAACAGATGTGGATAGATCTGCTCAGAGCTAGGGTTGGTAAGGAAGAAATACTGTAGATTAAAAAAAACAACAGCTGAGTTAATGAACAAATGGAAAGCTCTTAAACTGCACCAGCAATTCACTGAGATAAATGCAGACACACAAAGGGTCAATAGAATTAGCAGTGAAAATCAGGGAAAGTGGTAGAATCATCTTCACAAGAGCCCACAGCCCCACCCTTACTCTATCCCTGATAGATGAGCTTGGGAAGGTGTCCATAGGACAAGAACAGACTGACCCAGGGGTGGTGGGTGATACACACTCTATTCGATTGACATGCTGTCCAGTCACTGGAGCCCACACCTACAATACATGTAGTTGCCAGGGACAGATGCCAATATTTGTATGATTGAGTGTGGTGGGGAAATCAGAGCAGACCCCCATAAATATTAGCTCATGTGGACACAGGAGCTGAAGTAAAAATTCTCCTTGGAGACACACAGATACACAAGGGTGATTTAATTGTTGATGTCAAGAGTCTGAGAAGGTATACATATTATAATGCACATGTAGTGGTGATAGGGTTCACAAACAACACACAACAGATCAGAGCAGTGAAGCCAATTGAATTAGGTCAAGCTGAACCTATGTTTATACCCCCTCCTGCTACTCCAGTGTGTCTGACAGAGGATTGACTGCTGGGGGAGCAAGCGGAAAAAGGGGAGACCCTCCATGTATTAGTAGAGGCAGGTGTTTATCCAGAGGTCAGCTTAGTTAATGTGCCTGTTTGTCCTGTAGTGGATTGCCTAAGGCTGAACAACCTGTCTCTTCCCCTTACAAAGCCTGATATGGTATCACTGGTAAAATGGATCTCTAAAGAGACAGGAGAGTGTCATGCAATCATAGATAAAGCCAATGCATTTTTTCAGTGTAGCCATTTGCCAAAGGAAGTGACAATCAGTTTGCATTTTCATGTGTTGGCAAGTAGTCCACAACCAATTGCCTTGATTTGGAAGCCTGCGACCTGAAGAATGTCTCTGTTACATGTGCCACAGAACAGGGGGGAATCAAGCCAAAGAAGGCATCCTAGCTCAGAGGTACAGTTGTTTGGTAAAGTCTGGGCTAGGCCCACTCACAAAATCCCTCCAGATAAAGTGATAGAGTCTGTAACAGCTTTTCATGCTTCCACCAATGCTACAGAAGAGGCATTGTTTGGGGGAGAGAGGGGGTCAGAACAAGAGACAAAGGAAGCTATGCACCAGCACAAAGAATTGGTTCCCCTGAAATAGTAAACTGGATCTCAGCAGAGAGACACACCGCAGAAGAATCACCTGTTGGCTGCATGTACTGCCTTACAGAGTACTTAAGAAATAACTGGAACAAGTAAAGTCGCTCTGAGAACTGAACTGCCTATTGGAGGCTGGGTAAGAGTCTATCAATCTATAATATGTTATTAGGTTCAAGAAGAAAAGTGGTATAAAATCTTAAGATATATTTCTAAAAAGCTAAAGGGATGGAGAAAGATCTTCTTTATCAATAGCCTTAAAATAATCTAAAATCTGGCTTTTCCATGGGGATTATTTAAAGGGACATGAAACACAATTTTTTTTAATGATCCCGATAGAGAATATACTTATATTATCTAATTTGCTTCATTCTTTAGATATCCTTTGTTGAAGAAATTGCAATGCACATGAGTGAGCCAATCACACGAGGCATCTATGTGCAGCCACCAATCAGTAGCTACTGAACTTATTTAGATATAGTTTTCAACAAAGATAATTAAGCAAATTAGGTAATAGATGTAAATTGGAAAGCTGTTTAAAATTGCATGCCCTTCCTAAATAAAGAAGAAAATAATTGGGTTTCATGTCACTTTAATTTTAAAGAAAAATTATAAAATGGAAAAATCAATAAAATAAATATAATAAATGGCAGAAAGAAAATCTTGGTTTGCTGCATTTTTGGGTGTGCCCAAAATTAAAATAACATAGGGGTAAAGTTCAGTTTAGGATCTCCTGTGTGTAACTTAATTTAATTAAACTAAATTAGTTTGATGTTAATTTTAGACTAGGAAAAGGGATGACAACAAAAACAAGAGGTTATTTTAATAGTTAGGAAATGTATATTATATTTATAAACCTCAAATAAAATTGGAATTTATAAGGATCTAGAGCACTGGTTTTCAAACCTTTCCTCAGACCTCCCTAACAGGCCAGATTTTGAAGATATTTGAACTAGAGTACAGGTGAAATAAACAGCTAATTAGTAAACATGGTTATTTTACCTGCTCTAATCTAAGGTAATCCTGAAAACCTGGCCTGTTGGGGAGCCTTTAGGACAGGTTTGAAAACCAGTGATCTTAAGCAACAAATACAGCAGCAAGTGAGTAAGGGATATTATGATGTTTTTGCAAACATACAAGTATGATAAGAGGGTTTGTTAAAAATTGGGATACATATATTAATTCTTCAAAATTACCATAGCCTTGCTTCATGTAGAGAGGAGTAGTTTTCATTACACTTTATTTACTATGTTATAAAGCCAATAAAAGAACAGCAATAAATAATAGTCAATCAAATTAGGCATACATGCAGAAAAAGAGCAACACAAGTGTCCAATGACAGTTGCTGCTAAGAAGAATAACCATTGTGGCATGACTAAGAGCTAATTGAAGGCTTTTAATTTTGTCTTTTCTTCAAGATTGGACCCTAATGTGGTGAATGAAAATAAAAGTCCAGTTTCAAATAGAACAGTCTTTGAGAGCATTCACACAGCATCAATATGCCCTCTGTCTTCCTTGATGCTGATAGGGCAAAATTGGCAAAGATTAGAAAAAAAAATAACAGACTAAATATGGAACAATAGAAAAAGCTGGAAATTAACGTCCAGCAAATCTTAATTAAGAACATCAACAGGAACAAAGTATTGGAGTTGTTGAAAGGAAATGGAGACTTTTGAAAGATCTGTAATTTGAATAATCTTCTTGTTAAAGAACACGTTGATAGAAGAGGAAGAGTTGATCAAATTAAAAATTTTGAGCTTAAAGAATTTGTTTTTATAAATAATAAACAATCAAAAGGAAAAGGCTTAAAAATACTTTCTGCGTGCCAGCCTCAAAAGGCAGGATCATAAGCAGGAACACAGGAAATGAGAAAATGAAAGAGGGCATCTGAAAGATATAGATCTAATTTCATATTCGTTAAGATAGTGACCACACAAAAAAATGGGTTGATCAGCAAAAACGGGATAAAAAATAGAGGATGAAAAACATTTAGTTCTACAAGGCAAAGTGGTGGTAACACCAAAATGAGAAAACACTTTTGCATTATCAGTGTCTTTACCATCAGATACACTACAAAATGAAAGTAATGAAAGGGTTAAAAGGGCATAAGGGGATAGAAATTTCCACCTCCCAAATTAAGTATTCTTAGCAGGTTTTCTTTTATGGATTTAAATGATGGATTTAAATAACCTACAAGAGGACCTGCTGGGAAATTGTCTGTTACCTGTTGAAATAGTGAAACAAACTAGGTTAATGGACCTATACGCTAAGCTGGAATTATAGTGATGAGAAAGATTCTTAATTAGGTGCTGAAAATGGATCCATGTCTCTTTGAGAACACCAGCTAACCCATCAGCACAATGAGAAAATGTAGCATTCTAATCAGCTTTCTTGCATGAAGAATTCAACTGTTGAAGAAATGTCTTCTTTGGACCAGAACAGACTAAAATCACCCGGCAACTAGAAAAAGAGATACTTGAGATATCAGAGGGTGAAAGTTGCCTTCTGGGTTGGTGAGAATATTATTGAACACAGAGAAAGAAGTATTGAAGGGAGGTAGGACATTTTAAAGAACAGATGATTGGCAAGACTGGGTTGGACAGAGTGGGTTGTTAATGAAAATGGAAGCTTGATTCCTGCGAACAAAAGTAGCAAGCTATCCATGGAGGCCAGGTATAAAGTAAAGTGTCTATCCCCATGGATTCTTGACATGACCTCCAGCTGAAGAATAGGCAAATCTGGAAGTTCAAGCAATAGGAGTCTAAAGAACCATTACCTTGGAAAGACAAAATCTGAAAAAATAAGGATTTCCAGTTACATTAAGTTTGTTTCCTTAAAAACCAAGAACCCCAGTTTGCAAGATTATTAGAAAGACTGGGAAAATTTTCTGTCGGAATAGAGATATTTATTTTGAGACATTGATGGCTAAAATGTATTTTTTTAAGTTGAAAGTAGTTTCAATTTGGTACCTCCTTACCTCCTTAGCGAGTTTAGATACCTGCCTGAATACATAATGGGTAAATTATGTTTGATTACGCTCTTTACAGCCAAAGAGCCTATAAAAAGTTATTTGCAATCTATGTGAATTTTCTATTTTGAGGAAAACCATGTTCCTCAGTATCATGTACATCTGTTGGAAATGGAATTGCTGGGTCTCACCCTGTAATTCATTCTGTAGAATTTCTAAGCTTCTTGTAGGATTTTACATTATTTGTAGGCTGGAACAACAATTGCAGGAGATACTCTGCAGGTTAAAGTCAGGAACAGGCTGTTGCTATTATTGGGAAAACTAGATCAGAAGCAAGTATCAGAGACAAATTAATGCAAAGAAGAGTAGTAGTATTCTAGAAGCAAGCCAGGATCAGTGACCAAAGGAAAGTAACAGTTCCAAAAGTCAAGCAGCAAGATACACAGTTCAAAATTCACAGCACAGCAAAGGGTAAAGCCAGAAACAAAGTCCAATAAACAGACCAGGGTCAGAATTATGTCTTCAAATGCATTTTAAAACTTCCTGTGAAGCTGTTGGCACTAATTCTGCTGCAAGACATTTAAATTATAAATAACACTGTCCTTAGCACAAGTCACACAGTCAATACTATAATTAATAATAGCATGAGCCTCCACCATGCTAACTTTATTACACTTCTCTTCAACCATTGCTCTATTCTCTCCACTATATCCCTTCTTCTTTCCTAATACCAGGCAACAAAAAGTACACCCCAGGAATCTAGCTTCCTCTTAGCGTGGTCCAACTTGCATAGAGGTAAACATCTCACCTCACCTCTTGAAACATCTATATACGAGAACCATCTGGAGAGTTTATTTTTTGCCTCGAAGGATGAGAAAAATTTGTAAAAGTAAGAATGACCTTGCAGATGGATTTTTTTTTTTTTTTAAACTGTGCGATAGTGAAGGGGAACAAGGAAGATGGCTTAGATGGAGAATAAAAGTAATCCTACAATAAATCAATTTTCTAATTACATAAGGGTCAGCATGATATTGTTAACTACTGCTTTTTCTGCAACTCAAAGATTTTTTTTAATTTGGCTTGCAATGTTGATTAGTTTGTCCTGACAACCTATCCAAACCTTGTTTCAAGTTAGTGACTGGGGAGCTCATAGATTTGGAATATATTTCTGAGATTATTGAAGAATTGTTAGAAAGGGCCTTTTGCTCTGAGATTCTGAATCACTTCTTTAAGAAGGAGATTTTAATCATAAAAATTAACATATTCGTCAATATTTTGGACTGAGTACCAAATAGAAGATTTAGAGTTTATGATAACTTCAGGGTTGAAATGTGGTTTCCCATAAGAATCATAAAAAAACACTAGGTATTTTTTTAGGAGGGTTTTTTTCTTATGGAATTCAAATTTCAGAATCCTCCTGAGTCTGGTGTAGGAGGAAAATGAAAAAAACTGTTTCACATCCAAATAGGAGGTTGAAGGAGATAAAGGTTCAGATAGGTCAGTTAATTTATCCATTAGTTTATCAAACCTAGAATTGTCTTTTGAACGGGAAGTAATACTTGGCATGTTATGGATAGAGTCAGACTCTAGGGTTCTTGATGACTGCACGCGTACAAGAAATGTGTAGTCTTATTGGTGAAGGTGAGATGCTAGAATATGCCTCGTTATCACAACACATTACCTAGGTTTGTCAGGTTGGACAATAGATGACATAAAATTATTCATTTTGTCATCATGTTTTGGACATTATTGCATGAGTAAACAAGGTTAAAAAAAAGAGCCTAATGTAAAATGTAATAATGTCAGGGTTAAAGGAAAAGGCATAAATATATATTTTTTAAATTTCTTATAAAATCTATTTTTAGATTATTATTAATTGTCAAAACATTTTAAATACAATTTAATGTAAGCTTTTTATACAAAGATTAGAAATAACTAACTTCATTAAATGATAGGTACAAGGTAATAAAGCCAAATTATTTGCATGATTCAGAAAGAGCATAAATATGTAATCAACTTTTCAATTCATTTTTATTATCAAATTTGCTTAATTCTCTTGGTACAACTGGGATCTCATCATTTTACTGCTCTTGAGAAAGACGAAACATCGTTGAAATGCGTAGAGCTTCTGTTTATGAGCTTTTATCTATCTGTCCATAGTGACACTTTTAAATAAATTTGTATCTTTTATGAATTTTGTTTGCTGCCTTTTGGATTCTTTTAACCACATCAGTGGGAGCGCTGTACAAGGAACCGGATTCCGATTTTATTGGCGTAAATATACTGCACATTTTGTATCAAGTTATACATTGTATCTTGAGTACGTTATCCTGTATTCACAGCCACAGTGGATTTGGGGAATCTTTAACCGTAATACATCATACAGATTAACTCTTGAAGAGGAAGCTGGACTCTGAATTTTTTCAGAGTAAGTATACTGCACTAATTATGTGGTGTTGATCTACACACATAGAAATAAAGTCCTTTCATTCTCAGGCAATTTTGGAGCACCGTAGAAGAAAATACCTGCGCCTCTATATCAAACACCACTACAACTGGGAGCCAACTGAACACATCAGGTGAGCCAATGACAAGAAGCATATATATGCAGCCACCAATAACATATATACTATCTATTATTAATTATTTTTGTTACGGTTTCATCTCATTATACTTATTTAATCAATATTGAACTGCTTCTATGACATCTTCATTACATTACATGTGTATAGGGTGGTCACGTCACAAGTGACTGATAGGTATCCTTCCTCCCAAATAATATTATCCAAAAGTCTCAAAACATTAGAGGAATCTTTTAAAAACAAAGGTAATATTTTTGTGAGTACAAATCTTTATGCTGAAAGACGTTCACTGTAATAGACCCTATACCCAAAACTAGGTGGGTTTCTAATGACTTATTTATCTTTGGAAGACTGTAAAAGACAGATATCCTAGGATGGAGTGTTAATAAAAAATATCATTCTTTATCATTCAAAATAATATATATGGGTTTGAAATGTCAGTAGTAGTTTTATTCGTAATCCTTTTATACTCAGAAGTATCATCTTAAATATTAGTGCACATTTTTAAAAATTCTTACTTATTTCTTATTATTATACCCCTTCCCTTGTCCACTGGTTTAATTACCAGATCTTTATATTCCAATTCCTTAAAGGGACACTCAATTCAAAATAAACTTTCGTTATTTAGATAGAACATGCAGTTTTAAGACACTTTCCAATTTACTTCCATGATCAAATTTTGCAGTCTTTTTATATTCACACTTTCTGGGGAACAAGATCTTACTGAGCATGTGCACAAGCTCACAGTGTATACATATACTAGTCTGTGATTGGCTGATGTCTGTCACATGATAAAGGGGGCCGGAAAATGGGAGAAAATATAAATTTGTCATAAAGAAATCTACTGCTTATTTGAAATTCAGAATAAGTGCTTTTGCATTATTGTTATTATGTAATTGAGAATTATGTATTTCTACTGCATTGATTGGTCCTTTAATTAGATTAATCTGTTTTTGTTTAATTATTGTTAAATTATAGTTCACATTTTAAAAAAATGTGTCCCTCAAATTCTCAATGTCCTTTAGGACCAGTATTTCAAACATCTATCTCAGGGCCCTTTTCATGCTTTGGATAGAAACTGTATTTTCGCCATAAATTCATATGCACATATCCTCTATCATTCCTGGTATTTTCCATAATGGATCTTTCTGGACCTGATTTTAAAAACCACCTCTTTACATGAGTGATTTTATAAATGTATGAGCATCCGTGTAGGTGTGTGACTTGTCTAATCTTCTTTTAGGTGCATAGGATAAACCTTTACTCAAAATATTAGTGTTAAATTTTTTATGCAAGTTTTATGTTGTTCTTTTAGAGTGTGTATTTTACAAGGTATTCTGAAATAAAACTATTTATTAGTAAAAACATATACAGTTGTAAGCAAAGTTATTCAACCCCCATTGAAAAATCTGCTTTTATGCTTGTGCAATGATAAATGCTAACAGCGTATGCTGTCAGCGTTTAGCGATGTCGGGCGGACATGATTCGCCACATTGAATCATGTCCGCCCACAATCTGAATTATAAGTTAGAAAGAATGAATCTGTAGATTGGACAATAAGTGTACAAAGAGCCATGGTAGAAAGATGCAAAATACAAATATTTTATTATGTTTAAATGTAGAAAGCGGTGTAGCTGTATGTAGGGAACATGGAATAATAAATGTAGCTATGAGCACCTGTTTATTTTTCCTTGCAATCAGGTCAACTATGCCAGTTCCACCTGACAGCAATTAAAGGGTGGTTATATAATACATTAGTGTGGGGGCAGGAGGGAATAGTGTTTCTGTATGAATCAGATGAAGTATGTTTGCAGGCAGATATAACTAATTGTCATGTCCATGTTAATTATGTTTTAACAAATAAAGCATCCAGACTTTTTTTTTTTTTTTAAATAATCATCTACTGAATTTGCTAAAACAAACTATTTAGGCCTATAATTCCATAGCCTTATAATTATTATTACTCTAAATAAGCCCTTATGCTGCAGGAGGTGAAATTGATGCCAAAATGTTTGCATTTATCTAAATTGAATTGCCTCTTTCAATTGCCTGTCCAGTCTACCAATTTATCCACATCTCACTGTAGAGAAGTGACATCCTATTTAGACTATTATCTTTTTTTTTTTTTTTTTAATAGACAACCCAAGGTATTAATCTAGACACATTTTAGTATAGTTCATGCCACCATTTCACTGTTAAATGAGATTACATTTTTTTTTAACTTTTTCACAAACTTTGAGTTTTTACATACCATTTTTAACAAAGGATACCAAGAAAAGGAGGCAATGAGATAATATAACTGATAAACTGTTTAAAAAATAGGCTCTATCTGAATCATGACATAAATTGTTTGGGTTTCATGTCCCTTTAACACTAATTAACATGAATTGCTTAAACACTTTTTTATGTGTCAGCCATTTTTTTATGCTAAATTTTTGTAACATGTGTCATGAGATGCAGGACACAGCATAGAAGGTACAATGCTATTTTATTGCAGAGCATAGAAGTATACAGCTTGCAGCTTGCACAACACGTCTAACTTGGTAACTGCGACATAGACAATAACGTCCCTAAACCCCGCCCCCATCCAGTGACGTCACTTCCCACTCTCATCACATCTTCCCCCTTTTCAAAGGACAAAGCATACATTGTTTTTTCTTTGAATACATCAAATAACAAGGTATACAAGAAGCATACAGAAATAGTTTTGTTTAGTATACAACAAATAACAAGTTAAAGAGAATATATATATAAACAAAATGAAATACAATACTGACTTGAACATCGGGGTAGACTACCCTAGTCCACAGTGACCATGGGATTATTATGCCCATACTTCCGGTCACTGCTCTAACTAGTGCTGCTAATCCCGATATCGGACTGGAAGTTTCACCACTCTTCCACTTGATGTCATTTTACATGAACTGTCCTCTGATACAGAAGAAGGTAATTGAGAGTCTGTTGGAAGCAAATAAGTATCCCCACTGTGATCTTGCTGAGGGGAAGGCACCCCTCTTAAAACAGGGGATTCCACCGGTGATGGTACTGAGGCATCCAGTCCCAAACTCTCAGCTACAGGCTGAAGATGTTTTCGGTTTCGACATGTAACTGTCCCTCCATCAGTAAGGACTACATAAGACCTTGGTTCTGGAAAGCATCCAATTACCGTAGCAGGCGTCTTCCATTTCTTCTCATCATGCAGTTTAACTCTGACACTTTGCCCCAGATTCAGCTCCTGCAAGGGCCTCATAGAGTGTCTCCTATCGTAGAAGAATCAATATCCCCTTTTAGCCTCTTCATCCCTCCTAAGGACCTCATCCCGAGGAACAGAGCTAGTTGACTTGAAGACACCCACAGAGGGTAAAGTGGTGTGAATCTGGCGTCCTAGCATCAGATGTCCCGGGCTAAAACCTGTGGCTTCAATGGGAGTTGCCCTATAGGACAAGAGGGCTAGGTACAGCTCAGATTGCTTCAAAATGAACTTTGTTTTTTGAACTGCTCTTTCAGCCATTCCATTGGCCTGTGGGTAATGTGGACTTAATGTAGAATGGACAAAATCATATTCACTGCTGAAAGAACTGAACTCTGTGGAAGCAAATTGCATTCCGTTATCACTCACTAACTCCATTGGTATGCCTCACCGGGCGAACAAGCTCTTGAGACGAGTGATAACGGCTTGACTTGTGATCTCATTCAAGGGTGCAATCTCCAAATACCTGGAACCGTAGTCAATCACGACTAGGTACTTTTTCCCGTGCAGTTCGCACAAATCAGCAGCTATTTTCTGCCACGGACCTACAGGCAGCTGAGTAGAAATCAAGGGCTCTGGCAAAAAGGCACATTTTGATACATGGCTTGCGATGTTGGAACTGGTCCCAGGCCACCATACTGCCATAGCTGCCCTTTCTCTGCACTTTGTAATGCCCAGGTGGCCATCATGAATCCTGTTTAACATCTCCTGCCGCATGCTAACAGGAATAACAATGCGGTCCTGGAACAGCACCAACCCATCCAGTTCCTTGAGTGCGACCTTTCTGACTGGTAAGAACTTAAAGACATCCAGGCTGCCTGGCTCTCGGGCCAACCTTCTTTTATGTACTTAATAACTTCTTGAAGGTCAGTATCTAAATATGTCTCCTTTCTTATTTGCTCTAGCTTCGCTGACGAAATGGATTTGGATGCCAGAACTGAATCTTCATATACTTTTACATCTGATTCCGTTGAAGATTCTTCAGCAGCAGCCAGCGGGAGCCTGGAAAGTGTATCTGCCACTACCAGTTTTTTCCACCGGCACATGCACTGCCTGAATGTTGAACCGGAGCAGCCTCATCAGAACTCTCTGGCATCTTAGGGGTGTTTTGTCAATATTATAGGAGTTGATTAGAGGGACTAGCGGTTTATGGTCAGTCTCCAGACTAAATTTCTCTAAACCCAATAGGTAACGCTGGAAGTGTTCACAGGCCCAAACTGCAGCCAGGCACTCTCTCAATTTGGACATATTTCGACTCGGCAGCCATCAGTGTACAGGAACAGTAGGCGATGGGCTGTAGTTTGTTCTCATTCAACTGCAGGAGGACGGCCCCAAACCCATAACTGCTCACATCAGCACTAACCACAGTCTTTTTGAAATGGTCATAGAACCCCAACACTGGGGCAGACCCCAGCAGGGATTTTACCTGCACAAAGGATTCTTCATGTGAAGGTCCGCAGACCCAGGCAACATCTTTCTTTAGCAACTCTGTGATAGGGTGTAGTATTGTGGATAAATCTGGAAGGAACCTGCCCACATAATTTACAAGGCCCAATATTTGTCTCAGCTCATGTACATCAGAAGAACTTTTCATCTGTTCAACAGCACCGATTTTATCGGGGTCCGGCTTGATCCCATCCCCACTGATCATATGCCCAAAGTAACATAACTCAGCTTTCCTAAAATGGCATTTCTCCTTATTTAATTTCAGCCCGGACTCTCTAATGGTCTGCAGCACACAGCTCAATCGCTGATCATGTTCTTCCAATGTAGACCCATACACCAAAATGTCGTCCATGACAACTGCCGTGTCCTTGTGGTCTCTTAGGAGAGAACTCATCTCTCTTTGAAAGATTTCAGGAGCAGAGGATATCCCGAAGGGGAGTCTGCAGAAGCAAAACCGACCTACCGGTGTAATGAAGGTAGTCAGTTTGCAGCACTTTGGATCTAGAGGTATCTGCCAGAAGCCACTGGAAGCATCCAGTGTAGAGAAGAACTTTGCCCCAGCCAATTTCAGAGCTATGTCTTCAAGTGTCGGCAGCACATATCTCTCTCTCTTCATCGCCTCATTCAGCCTTTTCAAGTTTACGCAGATGCGTACCTTCCCGTTTTTATTCGCAACAGGCACAATGGGGGCACACCAGTCAGTTGCTTCAACAACCTCTTCGATGACTCCCATATTCTTCATACGCAGAAGTTCCTTCTCCACTTGAGGCATGAGTGGGAATGGAATTCTACGAGGAGTGGTAATGCTGTATGGGACTGCGTCACCTTTAAGTGATATTCAGACTGGGTTGCAATTCAGGAGGCCAAATTCACCGAACATGTCTTCTGAAATCTCATTCACTCTGGTGACCAGGCCCAAACCACAGGCTGCTTTTCTGCTTAATAGGTTGTTAAAACACTGACCTCTAATCACATGTACCCACATGGTGAATTTCCTCTGCTTGTGCTCGCAGCTGGCAAGAAATTTCCCTGCACAATCGATGAGGCCACCAGGACTATGAACTTTTGTTTTAACTTTCGCCAGCTGAGGCTGTTGAGGCAGTTTTATGAATGCTGCAAGGGACATAACAGTGATGTCTGCTCCTGTGTCAATCTTAAAGGCAACTTTGGCTCCCATTACAGTAAGAGTAACCCGCCAATCTTCATGTGAACCAGACTGTTCAACAACAGACCCAACAAAGGACACTTCTTGACCCTCCTGGTCACTACCCACCTGCATCTCTTTAATGTATTCAGTTTTACACACCACTTTAAAATGGCCCATTCGGTTACATTTTCTACATCTTTTATCTTTAGCAGGGCATACGACACTCTGATCATGGGTACGGTTACACCGCATGCAGTGAGAATGCTGCGCCCATCCGCTTTTGGGCCTATCTGTTGCCCTTGGTCTACTACTCACACTGTGCCTTTCACTAGCAGCTCTCCTGAACTGCTGCACTTCGTCCACAATACTCTCAGACCTCAGATCAACACTTTGCTTTTTCACCAGTTCACTCTGGCGGGCCATCCTAATAGCCCCATCTAACGTCAATTCAGCCTCCAACTGTAGCTTCAGTGAGACTTCAACATCTGCAATTCCTATGACTATTCTGTCTCTGATTTGTTGCTCTTTAGCTACACCAAACTCACAGAATTCAGCTAGTTCATACAGGCTGCACACAAATGACTCCACAGATTTTCCCACACGCTGGGCACGTTTGTGAAAACAAGCCCTCTCATGAATCACATTTCTTTTGGGTACAAAGTGAGCACTGAGTTTGTTCAAAGTCAAATTCTTCCCCTTCTTGGAATGTAAAGGCATTGAACACTGGCTCCACATCTTTCCCCATAGAGTATAAAAGAGAATTAACTTGTACTTCACCACTCTCCTTGTCCAGCTTGGAAGCAATCCTGAAACGTTGAAACCGCTGACGCCATGTGGGCCAAGCTGCAGGCTGAGAGAAATAAAAAGGCTCAGGTGGGGTAAACTTTGACATAGTCACTAATCAGGAAACAGAAGCGCAGGGCAGTACATGCACAGTGTAAATCGTAATTGTAGTACACTGGATGTGCAAAAATCACACAGAAATCTGAACTTATAAATACAAAATGCAAAGCGTAATTGTTGTTTTTTCGAAAAATGGGCCGAACATGGGCGTATATGAAAATGTCTAATCCCAGCATAATTCTATAAAGATTTTCGCACTGCAGATCTCACAGTTTTTTCTCGCCAACTAAAAGGTGGCAAACTTTTCTCAAAACAATACGAACACTTATAACCCCAAAAGAAAAACAAATGCATACTAAAATATAGGCAAATGTAAGATGCTATACGCAGAAAGCAGCATAATGTGAGTTATATTGGCTGCAGGATTTTAATTTTGAAGTGCTCCCCCTGCTCCCTGCTAACTTCGCACTAAGGAGCAAAGTTTCCCTAACCAGCGAGATTCATTACTTTTAATAGGAGCCATCTCGCCACTCGCAGGGACTGCCCCTTTTTTACGATCATTGCACCGGGGCAGCCCTGCGAGAGTCAGCGAGAAAAAGTAGGTTTGAGCTGGCGAAGATTATATCATTGAGCCCTCTGTACTTAC